>NC_041393.1:556483632-556515708 GCF_002162155.2 Triticum dicoccoides | reverse complement strand
GGGCTAGAGGGCAGGCCGGGGTGGCGGTGGGGAGTTGTTTCGAGGCGGCGAGGCGGTGCTGGGGCCGGCGGTTCGGCCGGTGGTGGCTGGCGGCTCAGGGGGGTGCAGGTTGAAGATGAACTGCAGACCCTCCCTAAACTACATGTCAAGTGCCTCTCTGCTACCATTGCATTCAGTTTTGATAGTAACATTCAGATTCCATATTAAATTTCAGTTTCGACAGTTAAGTTCAGAGTCAACAGTTTTTACCTCATCTGTTGTAGTCAGGTGGTTTTTGGTGATGTAAATTTTACATCTATTTTACATCATCTATTGGAGATGCTATTAGAATCACACTTGAGATTGACAATGTCTGTCTTGTGCTGCTTCAGCCTTGACCTCTTACGGCTCACCGGAGATGCTCCAACGGTAGAACGATCCATCACAACAGAGCAGTGCCCTGGACGCCGTCTACAGATTCCTCAGATCTTCCTCCACACCTCCGACAGCCACCTCTCCTCAACTGCTTCAGCGACCAACCCATAAGGTCTACACGGCTACGGCAAAGAGGTTGTACACTTATTGCATCACTTATTACTATACATCACGTCGATCCATTAGGGCTATTTTGGTTCAACGGAAAAACGTCGATCCACTGGCTGTTACCATCACTCTAAATTTCTGCATGCTCTCCTTACATTATCTAACCATATTTTTTTCATATGCATGTCAGATATTGTACACAGTCATGCTGAACATGTACAGAAAAAGAGAAGAGTTTTGCGCGGTAATACAATGTCATGCAGACATTGCTCCATGGTGGGTTCAATGGCAAACCCTCCCCACCCCTCTCCAGATTGTAATCCAGAGGAAGATATATGTTCTGAGGCGTATTCAGATACCGCTGACCACTCCTTTTTACCCCCCCAAGGTGTTTGCTCTACCTTGGCATGATGATGTTAGTCATATCATGCATATGTTGCCTTACAGTGCCTACTTTTGACATCATATATGTCATCTGCTTAGTTTAGACATGTTCTGTAATGCCACCTGTTAGTTTCTATATCATATATGGGAATTATCCAGTCTCATGTCTTTTAGCCAGCCATAATATATGTGAAATGTGCAATGCAATCCTGTTTAACCAGGCATCATATATTTGAATGATATCTTGCCCATCCTTTTCTTCATTACATTTCCATTTGTCGACAATGTTTGTACATTAAACTACTCTTCCTGTGAATCAGCCATTTGGGTGGGAGATGGAAAAATCTGGAGTGAAAACAAGGCCTTCAGAGCAGACAGTGCTACCTGTCGAAGCAGATCTCTTGTTGGGTCCCGATAGCACCTCAGAGATGGATTCAGAGACAGATGACCAGTCCTATTCCCCCACTGAGGTGTATGCTCTAACTTGGCATGGTTATACTATGCATACGGTGTCTTGCATTGCATAGTTTAGACATCATATACACAATATTCAACACCATGTTCTTAGTTCAGACATCATATTGAATGCCCTCTGTTTAGCATATAAATCACATATGTGAATTAAATGATGCGATCCTGATTACTTAGATAACATGTAGGTGAATTATGTCATGCGATCCTATTTAGTTATTCATCATATCTTTGAATTATGTTATGCTATGCTATCCAGTTTAGATAGACATCATATATGTGAAATTATGTCATGCTATCCGTTTTAGTTAAACAATATACATGTCAACTATTTCAAGCCCTCTTTTTTCCACACTATCTATTGCATCTGTCTCTCATACAATGTCTATACATTCAACTATGTTTCTTATTTATCAGCCATTTGAATTGGAGCGGGTGATGCCAGTATCTAGCGGAATAAAAACACGGTCTTCAAATAAAACAGTGCTACCTATTGGTGGAGATAGCACCCCAGTTGTACATGCACAAGAACCAGCCCTACCACACATAACCCAAACTCTCGCAGATTGTGCCCCTACTGCGATGGACAGAGAACCAGCTTCACCCAATCTAACCCCAACCCCAGCCGATAGTAACCCAGTTTCTGTTGACACAGCACCATCTCCACCACAGAGCTCCCAAACAAGAGCAGTTAGTAAGGCAACTCCAGTGCCCGAAGGGCCAGTACTATCACGGCGAACCCTAACTCCACCAGTTAGTATGCCTATTCCTGTGGAGGAAGCACAACCAGCCAGTCGTAGTTTAGCATCTATCACATTTGATGTTGTTACATTGTATGTGCGTATCTTCCCATCTTGGAAATATTATACTGAAGATCAAGGAAAATGCCAGTTGCAGGTGTTTGTCCAGGAGTTATGTGTAAGTAATGTTATTCATGGCAATTACTTTGCTTAGTCCCATACATCCTACCTCCATGATGGTTATAATATAGCAACTTTTCCCATTTTTCTCTATAGAGAAGGATCGATTTGGAAACTTAGGATGAGGTAACCTGTGCTAATACCTCTGCTATCTTCAAGAATGCTTGGTGTCAGTATCGGAATTACCTGAAGAATACGTATTTCACCGGCAAAGAAACTCATCAAATTCCCTTACGTTCTCCTGAGACACATTTACAGGACGATGACTGGGAACGCCTTGTTCTGTACTAGTCCCGAACCAAGAATGTGGTAAGGTCTATGAGCTCATTTTCTATTTTTAAGTATTTTATTCTTGCGTCTTATTGTACTCTGTTCATGTAGAACAAGTGCCTAAACCTGAAGAACAACTGTTCTAATTTAAGATTCCATTGCTATCATAGTTCAAAAAAGCGCTAGGCGTTAATTGTGTGTTTTGCCACCGCTTGCACTTTACTAACCAAAGCGCATGCTTATGCACAATTATGCACAGATTATGCATAGTTATGCGCAATGCGTTTTACCAACACCTAGAGCCTAGAAGTGCTTAAGCGCTCGCTTAGGCGCGCCTTTTTTAACTATGATTGCTTTGCTCTTGTATCACTGTATTTACTCATACAAACTTATTTCTAAATTGAAGGATCCAATCGAAACTCCAATGGCACAGCAGGTATGTTCACGCATGTTTCTTTAACAGGTTTGCTCTTATCAATAGCTCTGTTGATTTCAATTTCAATTGTGTATACAGTTGACTTTCATATCATGCACATTACTAGCATCACAACAGAGGTAATAGTGTTGTTGTACATGTAGACCCGTGGTACCCATCTAAAATCTTGTTATGCCATGTAGTTTCCCATGCTTTGTATTCTTTCACTGCTGCTTTGTCTTGAACTGATATGATTTGAACCGTGTCTCTATTTTGATTTGGCAAGACAATGGAGTGACCATAGGACATAGATATATGTTTGTTTGATGCTTTTATTATGTTCTAGTACTTGGCAATAGAAGACTTGGTAGTTTAATCCTGTCCACCTTACTAATGAACTGGTTCACCGAAATGAGTTTCATATACTAGTACATGCTAAACTTGTTATGTGTCTGCTTGTTTCTTCTTTTAGAATGCTGACAGAATATTGGGAAGAGTGCCTTATTAAGAAATGGTAAAGGAAGTAATGCAGATAAGGTTCAGGATAGTGACACATCCTTGTTGGTCTCCAACAAAGCTGATAAAACAGCTAAGGAAGACTATCTTGAAGACAGCGAGACAACCCAAAAGTCCTGTCTTGGTCTAGTGTTCGAGTTACTGGACACTACCGCATGCACAAGCTATTCAAACTCACTGTCTGAATCAGTTCGGTTTCTTGAGTCTCAACTACAAGCTGAAAGACATCGATCAGTTGTGCTGCGACAAGAAGCGGAAGGACAGCGGAAGTCCCTGGAGCATTCAGATGCATACTTTCTCGTGCAACAGCAAGCGTTGGAGGATTTTAGCGCCAAATAGGACAAAGCTAATCAGCTTGCTAAGCTTATTGCCAGCATGGTGGATACCCAGGATAACGTTTCTTGAGCTCTTCTGAAGTTGTTTCAATTATGCTTTTGTTTTGCTGCCACGTTTATTTGCACTGGTGGCCAATTTTGACGGCCAGTGTATGTAATATGCTGCTTTGCTCCCTATATTTGCACTGGTGGCGAACTTTGATGCCTAGTGGATGTAATATGTGTAATAGCGGTAATAGGCTAGCCTTAATTGCTTGCTTATTTATTTCCTTATTGTCTTGTTTAGTTGTTTGCCTGTAGCCACTGCAGTTCTTTTTCTGTGTTTTTCTAGTGGCCACAATAGCCTATTTTTGGTAACTAGGCCAAAATAATCATGGCAACACACGGACTGTTGTAACCATGGGCCTCCTACAGGCCGTATGATCCATGGGCCTTCATGTCGTAGGACCATTGGCCTTCTATACGGGCCTTAGGGATCAATGGGCCTTCTACGGGTCGTAGGGTCCATGGGCCTTCTACCGGCTGTACGATCCATGGGCCTTCTATGGGCCGTACTATCCATGGGCCTCATACGGGCCGTAGGATCCATGGGCCTTCTACGAGGCGTATCATCATTTCGCCAATCATGGGCCGTACTATTCGTGGACCATAATGGGCCGTTAATAGGCCGTATTTGATAACTCTATGAAAACAGCCCAACCGGTTTTTTACATGAAAACGGCCCAACGTATTAACGGTCTGCAAATGGGCCGACTGTAATGACGGGCTGAATTTGGCCCACAAGCAGAAAATGACAGTAACGGGCCGTATGTAACCGAATGCTGCAAATGAGCCCAAGAATCAATGGGCCCTGAGAAGGCCGAAAGATAACTTGGGCTGGAAACGGCCCAATGGAATAACGGGCCGTTAATGGGTATAAAGTGATACACTGTTCATTATGGGCCAGTTTCACCACGGGCCGTTAATGGGCCAAGAGTTACAAAGGTCCTCATATGGGCCGAAAGAAGTCATGGGCCACACATGGGCCGGAAGTTAAAACGGGCTGAATCATATTGGACGGCCCAGATGACGCTACTGGGCCTAATTAGGATAGGGCGTAACAGGCCATGGGTTAGCGGGCTGTAAATGGGCTATATGCGAACAGGCCGTTAACAGGCTTTTCGTGGGCCGGCCCACCACCTTTTGACCAAGTCAAACGGGCCGGCCTTTTCACAGGAATGGGCCTCTATTGGGCCGTGCCACGTGTCGCCATATCATAGGCGCCTTCGGTCCAATGAGTGGATGACATCTGTCCCAACGGTGAGCCGACACGTGTTTCCTCCAGCCAATGATGATTTTACACTTGGAAAATCCCCATTGGTCGGGGCTGTTGACGGGTTATCGGATCCAAAACCCGACCCGATAGCTTAACGGCTGAGGGAGTCCTGGACTAAGGGGTGTCCGGATAGCCGGACTATCATCATCGGCCGGACTCCAAGACTATGAAGATACAAGATTGAAGACTTCGTCTCGTGTCCGGATGGGACTTTCCTTGGCGTGGAAGGCAAGCTTGGCGATACGGATATGTAGATCTCCTACCATTGTAACCGACTCTATGTAACCCTAGCCCTCTCCGGTGTCTATATAAACCGGAGGGTTTTAGTCCGTAGGACGAACAACCATTACAACAATCATACCATAGGCTAGCTTCTAGGGTTTAGCCTCCTTGATCTCGTGGTAGATCCACTCTTGTACTACCCATATCATCAATATCAAACAAGCAGGAGTGGGGTTTTACCTCCATCGAGAGGGCCCGAACCTGGGTAAAAACATCGTGTCCCTTGTCTCCTGTTACCATCCGCCTAGACGCACAGCTCGGGACCCCCTACCCGAGATCCGCCGGTTTTGACACCGACATTGGTGCTTTCATTGAGAGTTCCTCTGTGTCGTCACCGATAGGATTGATGGCTTCGTCAATCAACAACAACACAGTCCAGGGTGAGAATTTTCTCCCCGGATAGATCTTCGTGTTCGGCGGCTTTGCACTGCGGGCCAATTCACTTGGCCATCTGGAGCAGATCGAAAGCTACGCCCCTGGCCATCAGGTCAGATTTGGAAGCCTAAACTTCACAGCTGACATCCGGGAGACTTGATCTTCGATGGATTCGAGCCACAGCCGAGCGTGCCGCACTGTCACGATGGGCATGATTTAGCTCTGCCGTCGGACAGTACCTTGGAGGCCGCACACGAATCCGCTCCGACCCATAGTTCGGAGCCGACCGCGCAGATCGAGGACGGGTGGCTGGACACCGCCTCGGGAGCTGCAACTTCCACGACGATGGAGCCGAATACCGACCTTGTCCTTTGCAAAGCTCGTGACTCCGAGGTGCCGGACTCCTTGCCGGACTCCGAACCTCCTGCACCCCTGCCAATCGAATCCGATTGGGTGCCAATCATGGAGTTCACTGCTGCGGACATCTTTCAGCATTCACCCTTTGGCGACATCCTGAATTCGCTAAAGTATCTCTCGTTATCAGGAGAGCCCTGGCCGGACTGCGGTCAGGATTGTTGGGATGCGGACGACGAAGAAATTCAAAGCCCACCCACCGCCCACTTTGTAGCCACTGTCGACGATCTAACCGACATGCTAGACTACGACTCCGAAGACATCGACGGTATGGACGATGATGCCAGAGACGATCAAGAACCAGCGCCTACAGGGCACAGGAAGACCACCTCGTCATACGACATATACATGGTGGACACCCCAAAGGATGGGGATGGCGAAGAAGCAGCGGAGGCAGATTCCTCCAAGAAACAGCCCAAGTGCCGACGTCAGCGGCGCCGCTCTAAATCCCGCCACAGCAAGAATGGAGATTCCGGCACCGGAGATAACAACACCCTAGAGAGTGCCGAAGACAACCCCCTCCAGCAAGATTCAGCATAGGAGGACGAAGAAGCCAGCCCTCAGGAGAGAGCGGCAGACGAGGAGGATGAAAATTACATGCCTCCCTCCGGAGACGAGGCAAGCCTCAATGACGACGAATTCGTCATGCCTGAGGATCCCGTTGAACAAGAGTGTTTTAAACGCAGGCTAATGGCCATGACGAACAGCCTAAAGAAAAAGCAGCAACAGCTTCAAGCTGATCAAGACCTGCTGGCCGATAGATGGACCGAGGTCCTCGCGGCCGAAGAGTATGAACTCGAACGCCCCTCCAAAAGCTACCCAAAATGCAAGTTGCTCCCCCGACTAGAGGAGGAAGCATACAAACCTTCATCACCAGTGCACAATACGGCAGACCGACCACCTCTTGGCCGCGACAGAGAGGCATCCAGGCCCTTCGCCAGAACCGTACCCCGGCACCGCTCGAAAAGCGCGAAGCCACGGGAGAATGCACCGGACTTGCGGGATATATTGGAGGATAAGGCAACACAATCAAGATCTATCTACAGATCACGCGGGCACCCCACGACCCATGACGACTACCGTCGCGCCGGATACAGCAACTCCGGCCGGGCCGAACACAGCAGACAAAGCTCTCTTGAGCTACGTCGTGACATTGCTCAATATAGAGGCGCCGCACACCCACTATGCTTCAGAGATGAAGTAATGGATCATCAAATCCCTGAAGGGTTTAAACCCATGAACATTGAATCCTACGATGGCACAACAGACCCCGCGGTTTGGATCGAATATTATCTCCTTCATATCCATATGGCCCGCGGCGACGATCTCCACGCCATCAAGTATCTCCCACTCAAGCTTAAAGGACCAGCTCGGCATTGGCTTAATAGCTTGCCAGCAGAGTCAATTGGGTGTTGGGAAGACCTGGAAGCCGCATTTCTTGACAACTTGCAGGGCACATATGTGCGACCACCAGACGCCAATGACCTAAGCCATGTAATTCAGCAGCCAGACGAATCGGCTAGACAGTTCTGGACACGGTTCTTAACAAAGAAAAATCAAATCGTCGACTGTCCGGATGCAGAGGCCCTCGCAGCCTTCAAACATAACATCCGTGATGAGTGGCTGGCCCGGCACCTAGGACAGGAAAAGCCGAAATCCATGGCAGCCCTCACATCACTCATGACCCGCTTCTGTGCGGGGGAGGACAGCTGGCTAGCCCGCAGTACCAATCTCTGCAAAAATTCTGGCAGTCCGGACAACAAGGACCGCAATGGCAGGTCGCGTCGTAAAAAAAAAAACACCACGTTAATGGCGACAACACTGAGGATACGGCAGTCAATGCCGAATTCAGAGGCTCTAAACTCGGTCAGCGGAAAAAGCCATTCAAAAGAACTACTCCGGGTCCGTCCGATTTGGACCGAATACTCAACCGCTCTTGCCAGATACATGGCACCCCCGAAAAGCCATCTAACCATACCAATAGGGATTGTTGGGTATTCAAGCAGGCAGGCAAGTTAATTGCGGAAAACAATGGCAAGGGGCTGCATAGCGATGACGAGGAGGAGACCTGGCCGCCGAACAGTAGAGGACATAAGGGTTTCCCCCCGCAAGTGCGGACGGTAAACATGATATACGCAACCCACATACCCAAGAGGGAGCGGAAGCGTGCACTTAGGGACGTATATGCGATGGAGCCAGTCGCCCCGAAGTTCAATCCATGGTCCTCTTGCCCGATCACTTTCGATCGAAGGGACCACCCCACCAGTATCCGCCATGGCGGATTCGCCGCATTGGTTTTAGACCCAATCGTCGATGGATTTCACCTCACTAGAGTCCTGATGGACGGCGGCAGCAGCCTGAACCTGCTTTATCAGGATACAGTGCACAAGATGGGTATAGACCCGTCAAGGATTAAACCTACAAAGACGACCTTCAAAGGCGTCATACCAGGTGTCCAGGCCAATTGTACAGGCTCGGTCACACTGGAAGTGGTCTTTGGATCCCCGGATAATTTCCGAAGCGAGGAGTTAATCTTCAACATAGTCCCGTTCCGTAGTGGCTATCACGCTCTGCTCGCACGAACCGCGTTTGCAAAGTTCAATGTGGTGCCGCATTATGCATACCTCAAGCTCAAGATGACAGGCCCTCGTGGAGTCATCACGGTCAACGGAAACACTGAACGCTCCCTCCGAACGGAGGAACACATAGCGGCTCTCGCGGCAGAAGTACAGAGCAGCCTCTTAAGGCAATCTTTGAGTCCGGCCGTTAAACGACCGGACATGATTAAACGCGCCCGGAGCAACATACATCAAGACCACCTGGCACGTTCCGAGCACGCGTAGCAATGCGGCCCCAACCCCAACCCTTGCATGATTGCAAGACGAGCTCTTCACGTACATCATTACGCTCTGAAGATACCATGGGCATAGGGGGCGGGCACGACCACGACAGGCCCAGAGTGCGGCTCGACCACACCAGGGGCTCCCACGTGTGTCACTTTCTTTTTTTTTCTCTTTTTTTCCACAGGACTCCATTTACCAGAGGCCCTGTCCGGCAGAAGATCTACCGAACTCACGATGCAACAACCAGGGAGGGACAATGGCTACGACGAACACTCAGGTGGTCTCCATTATGAGCATTAAATCTGTTTAATACACCATTCCGCAGCCTACCCCTGGAGGGGGACATGTCTAATAGTCCAAACCCTTGCTTACCGCACTATTTGTATCGTTCTGCACTCATAGCAGAATTCCTTGAATAAACAATACATCACTTTTTGTTTACAATTGCATTCTCCTTTTTTTTACATATATGTTCATTTATGACATCATGCATCCGTACACTTTGGTACGGCCGAATACACCAGGGGCTTATGTCCCCGCATTTTGGTGTGATAAGTCCGAACACTTTCACAAGTGCGGCACCCCGAACTTATAGCACTATATGCATCGGCTCCGAATCATGTCTTGGGTCAATAGTTGGGTTTGCCCGGCTCCCATGTTTTGGTACCTTACGTTCCGCTCTATCGGCTAAGGTAGCACTGGGAGAACCACTGCGATTACGCCCCGGTTGAGCTGGGCGAGCGCCTCAGTGGAGAAATCTAAAACTGACCGTCATGATAAGGCGAGAGCTGGTCGCTGTTCAAGAGGTCTTTTCGAGTCCCTAAAGACTTATGCCGCTTAGAGCGAGGAACCGGCTTCGTCCGGCCCAGGCGTGGATAGCGCCCCGAACTCGGTCTTCCGAACACTAGGGGCTTCGCCGAAATTTAAAATTATAGAATTCTATGGCTAAGTGAGAGTGTTCAAGCATTATAAGTCCGGTTGCCTTGTTCTTTGTGTTGAGTGCCTCCCTAGATGGACCCAAAAATGGGAGCCAGAGCGCTCAAGTTTGTCCTGAACACCCCAGCAATCGTGGCATGGGGGCTGAAGCCGATGACTTGCCCTCTCTCAGATTTGATAAACGGCCGCACAGAAGGTAATATTTTAAATCAATAAGCGTTGCTTGGCGCATATGAACAAAGTTTTCAGCGCACAGGATAACACATTGCGAGTCTACTAAAAAATTACATCTTTGGGGCACTCATCCGCAACCTTGCGGGCACCCTTCAGGACACTCTTATAGTACATTTCGGGTGTACGATACTCCTTGCCTGCCGGCGGCACGTCCGTCAGAAGCCTCTCAGCATCCAGCCTGCCCCAGTGCACCTTTGCGCGGGCAAGGGCCCGACGGGCACCTTCAATGTAGGCGGAGCGCTTGATGACCTCCGCCCAGGGGCACGCATCCACCAGCCGCCGCACAAGGCCGAAGTAGCTCCCAGGCATGGCCTCTTCAGGCCACAGCCGGACTATGAGGCCCTTCATGGCCTGCTCGGCTACCTTGTGGAGCTCGACCAGCTGCTTCATCTGGTCGCTAAGGGGCACCGGATGTCCGGCCTCAGCATACTGAGACCAGAAGACCTTCTCCGTTGAGCTCCCCTCCTTGGCCCGGTAAAATGCGGTGGCATCAGACACGCTGCAAGGCAGACCTGCAAACGCTCCTGGAGAGCTTCGAATTCGGGTAAGTAACAGGTAATTCACATTCACATGCTTGCTTTACATGAAAAATGCCTTACCCGCCGCTATTTTCTTCGCCGCCTCAATCTCCTGAAGGGCCTTATGGGCCTCGGCCTTAGCGGCTTTGGCACTCTCAAGAGCCGAGGCAAGCTCGGACTCTCGAGTCTTCGAGTCGCGCTCCAAACTCTCATGCTTTTCCATGAGAGCCTGGAGCTCTTGCCGCACCTCCACCACCCGCGCCTCCTGTTTCTCTCGCTCCGCTCTTTCCGCCGTCGCATTATGTTCGGCCGCGGACACGGCCTCCTTTAGGGTTGCCACCTCGTTTGTGGCCCCTGCAGTGCCCATGTTTTCCTGATCATTTCTATTGCAACCAAAATCCTTTTCTGTAAGGTACAAATTTAATACGGTGTTACTCACCTTCTTTGTCCTCGAGCTGCTTCTTGGCAAGGCCGAGCTCGTTCTTGGAAATCAACCTCCGCAGTCAGTGCGGCAGAGGTCAGCAGCGCAGCCTGCAAACCCATATTGACATAATTTTTAGAACTCCTGCGTATATCTTTTTTTAGATCCTCAGTCCGGCTTTTCTTTCCGAACACCAAACCGAGCATCAGGGGCTACTGCCTATGCGGTATTACATTACATATTTTAAAACTTCTTACCTCAAAGCCTGTTAGAAGGCTGCTGCAGGCTTCGGTCAGCCTGCTCTTGGCGAGCTGAACCATCTGAATCACCGCACTCATGATAGTGCGGTGTTCTTCCTCGATGGAAGCGTCGTTGAGCGCCTCCAACAAGTTGTCCGGCGCCTCCGGTTGGACGGAGGCTGCCGGTGTCATGGTCTATCCCTTCTTACGAAGGGGCCGCCTGCTGGACTCTGGAACCACTGCGGGTTCCGGCGGGGAGTCCGGCGCGAAGTCCGGGAGGTTGCCTTGTGGCACCTCTGGAGCCTCCCCCTCCTGGCGGGTCCCCTCCAGGGATCCCACCTCAGCGTCCTCAGCATCGCGAGGGGTGGAGGCGGTCGGAATGGAATCTACATCCGAAGGAGCCAAGGACCAGCTTGATGAAGCGCGAAGATCATCCTCGGCCGGACTACAGGTAGTGTGCGGCATTAGAAGGACACTATGTGGCACAAAATAGAGATTATAAATCATTCAGGAATCCGGACACTTACGATCTTGCCGGAGGCTTGGCCCCTGAGGGCCACCCTTCGTCGCCAACGTTGGCGTTTGCGGAGTTGTCCGGAGGAAAGGTCCTTCCCCTCTTGGACCCTTCGGCCTCCCCTGTTGGGGAAGCCTTACTCTTCCTCTCTCCCCCTCCTGGGGAGAGTCCTCTTTCTCCTCCTCGTCTTCGGGGGAGGAGTCCACCTCGGAGCCATCGGACGATGAGTCCGATACCACCTGGCGCCGGGAACTCCTTCGGGTTCCCGTGGCCTTCTTTTTGGCCTTCTTCTCCGGCACCTAATAAAGGGCCGGAACCAGTAGCCCCGTCAAATGGGTGTCCGTTGGGTCTTCGGGAAGGGGAGCCGGACAGTTGACCTGTCCGGACGTCCTCTGCCTGTCCTGTTAAAGGCATTGGGAGTTTTAGATCCCACATAGAGTAAAACTATGAAAGAAATAAGTGTCCCGTAAAGGATGACCAAGCTTACCTCGCCGGCTGGGCGCTTGGTGCTGAATCCACGATCCTCAGTCGCGGATGCGGGGCTTCTCCGCCCTTGAACAACACCCTCCAGGCAGCTTCGTACGTCGTGTTGAAGAGCCCGCTCAGGGTCCGGTGTTGTGCCGGATCAAACTCCAGTAGATTGAAGGCCCGTTGTTGGCAGGGGAGAATCCGGCAGACGAGCATGACCTGGATCACATTGACAAGCTTGAGCTTCTTGTTCACAAGGGTCTGGAGACAGGACTGGAGTCCGGTCAGCTCCTCCGAACTGCCCCATAGCAAGCCCTTCTCTTTCCAGGAGGTGAGCTGCATGGGGATACCAGATCTGAACTCGGGGGCTGCTGCCCATTTAGGGTCACGCGGCTCGGTGATATAGGACCACCCCGATTGCCACCCTTTGATGGTTTCCACAAAGGCGCCCTCGAGCCAGAGGACATTGGGCATTTTGCCCACCATGGCGCCTCCGCACTCCGCTTGAACGCCCTTCACTACCTTCGGCTTGACGTTGAAGGTTTTTAGCCACAAGCCGAAGTGGGGCTGGATGCAGAGGAAGGCCTCGCACACGACGATAAACGATGAGATGTTGAGGATGAAGTTTGGTGCCAGATCGTGGAAGTCTAGGCCGTAGTAGTACATGAGCCCCCGGACGAAGGGATGAAGTGGGAAGCCCAGTCCGTGGAGGAAGTGGGGAAGGTACGACCCTCTCATGGGGCCTGGGGGTGGGGATGAGCTGCCCCTTGTTGGGCAGCCGATGCGCGATGTCGCTGGAGAGGTATCCGGCGCCGTGCAGCTTCTCGATGTGCCCCTCCGTAACGGAGGAGGCCATCCACTTGCCTCCCGCTCCGGACATGGCTGGAGAAGGTTGAGACGAGATGTGCGAACTTGGGCGCTGGAGCTCGAGTGCGCGGAGATGGATAAGCAAAGGAGGAAGAAGGCGTAGGTAAAAAAGGGTAGATCCTTATCCCCTTATATATGGGCGGACGAAGACTATGCGTCCCCACCGGCCTGGTAAAACTCACTTATCTCCCAAGCGCCACCATCAATGGCGCGGTTGGGTTACCCACGTCCGTATTGATGGGAATCCCGGAATAAGGGGAACACGATCTCTGCTTTGACAAGACGTGCCAAGGAAACCGCTTCGCTAAATGCGCTGAGGTGGTATAATAAAAAACGATTCAAGTAAAGGCTTGGTGGTGGTGTGACGTCATGCCACGGAAAACGTCAGTAGATTGAACTTGTGTACATATTATTCTCTCTACGGTGGAATGTGGAATTTATTTTGCAGAGCCGAACACTATCCTGGTGTTCACAATCTTCTATGAATTATTCGCAGGAGGAACCCGCCTTGCAATGCCGAACAATATGCGCGCCGGACTCATCGTCATTGAAGTCTGGTTTAGGGGCTACTGAGGGAGTCCTGGACTAAGGGGTGTCCGGATAGCCGGACTATCATCATCGGCCGGACTCCAAGACTATGAAGATACAAGATTGAAGACTTCGTCCCGTGTCCGGATGGGACTTTCCTTGGCGTGGAAGGCAAGCTTGGCGATACGGATATGTAGATCTCCTACCATTGTAACCGACTCTGTGTAACCCTAGCCCTCTCCGGTGTCTATATAAACCTGAGGGTTTTAGTCCGTAGGACGAACAACCATTACAACAATCATACCATAGGCTAGCTTCTAGGGTTTAGCCTCCTTGATCTCGTGGTAGATCCACTCTTGTACTACCCATATCATCAATATCAATCAAGCAGGAGTAGGGTTTTACCTCCATCGAGAGGGCCCGAACCTGGGTAAAAACATCGTGTCCCTTGTCTCCTGTTACCATCCGCCTAGACGCACAGTTCGGGACCCCCTACCCGAGATCCGCCGGTTTTGACACCGACAACGGCGTTCCGTTATGGTGGATGCCACGTGTCGGTCACCCTTGACGAAAGCACTTCTGTGACGCGTGATTTATCGTCATGGAAGTGGACACTTCCGTGATGATAATTTTGGGAATGTCATGGAACACTTCTACGACAGCACAGGTATGACTATCTTGATTCTATCATAAATTTGTCATGGATGTACATGCATGACAAAAAATGCGACCTACTATGACAAACACGTATCATCACGGAAGTGTATTTTTGTTGTTGTGTATGACTGGTAGGATTTGCCTGAAGTCGCCTCCCAAGACTATCGGCATTCCTCCAAACGTTCTATGCCCAACATCCTCATTTGTAAATCAAAGTAAGTCTCTCAAACTCTTGTCTAGTGCCTGAAAACCGTGTCTGTGTGTCATAGGTGCTTCATCCCATATTATTAGTGAAGTTTTCTTTATTAGCTCCACAAGAAATGTTCCTAGCTTGATGTTGCATGTGGACTCATTAGTGATGTTCAGTGGAATGTGGAATCTTGAATGAGCTATTCTTCCACCATGTAAAAGAAATGCTACTATACCTCTTGAGTGCTTCCACCATGTAAAAGAAATGCTGCTATACCACTTGAAGCTACTGCTAGAACTATCTTTCCTCTGGACCTTAATTTTGTCGTAAATGCTTTCCACAGAAACATCTTTCCTATTCCACATATCTGTCAACTAAAATCAATTTGCCGAGGCTGCAGTAACAGATTATATTATAACATCAAAAGCCATTCTCTGATCATCATTCTTGGATCAGTGGCGTAAACTTGTTAACTATATGTTTCATCACCTTGCCTATTTATAACTCATACTAGCCTATTTATGTTGGAAAACCATATTCTTTTACCACTGGACTGACCTCTTCATCAAGTAGTATCATCTAAGGCTAATAAGTTCATTGTTGTTGAGGTTAATGGCATCTCAGAGCCTAATTACTTTGACCTTCACTTTCAGGAATCCTTCCCATTGGCAATCACATGGAACATATCGTATGCCATCGTTTTTTAAGGGAAAACTGGATTGGACCTGTAAGCGAACACAAATTTCAAGATTAGTACTTGGTTAGTCTCTGTCAAATCTAAAGTTTTATTTGGAAAGAATGATAAGCTCATGGTTGTTATGTACTCCCTCCGTCCCATAATGTAAGACGTTTTTTTTACTCTAGTGTAGTGTCAAAAAAACGTCTTACATTATGGGACGGAGGGAGTAGTTTGTAAGAAATAAGAGGTACAGAAACACAACCTTCATACCTAACAGGGGAAGCTTGATCAATTGACAACCAACAGAGGCTCCTTGATGTTGAGATGGTTTGCGTTAGTCCAGAGGTTTAATTTTTAAACTAGCCTCATGGGCTTATCCGTGCTCCAAGCTGATCTCCATGATCTATCAAAAGAGCGTCATAGGATTTGGAATTCAATGCCTAGATATAGCACTATTAAATGGCACGATAGAACAATATTGAGTCTGAATCCAATGAAAATATATTATCGTTTCAGTTATAAAGCGGCAAAACGAAACAAAACTATGTCAGAAGACAAACCTGATCTAGATAAGGAACAAACTTTTAATCTGATAAGGTCCGTGAGAGCATGGGATTAATGCCCCAACTTCCTTCCTCCTATTTGCGAGAACACAGATCTGTTTTCCATATGGGGAGCAAGAGATACGTGAGAGAGGAAGAGACATGAGATCTCTTGCAGAGAGGCATGAGGGATTAAGAGGGAGACTATGATTAGGCAAGGCTGTTGTTTTCGTCACGGGGAGAGGAGGAGACGGCGGAATACGATTGCGTCAGGCTGCTGGTTTCATTCACTGGGAGAGAAAGATGGTGAGGGCATTATGGGCCTCTCTTTCAGGGTACAAAGATGTTGGGCTTTCTAATCTGCTTTCGGCCGAACTGGTCTATCTTTTTACCAGGTTAATCCACATAGAAATAACTCAGTCCCATCCTAGATGTACGGATCCTAATTTCTAATTAACGTGGAAATTCTTAGGGAGTCTGTAATTAGTATAGGTATAGATAGATTGGTGTTAAACCTACTGTATTCCAACTTATCTATGGTCCATACCCCCCGATACTAGCCATAGATTCATCAAAATAAGCAAACAACACACGAAAAACACAATCTTTCAAAAACAGAACAGTCTGTAGCAATATGTAACTTTTGAATACTTATGGAACTATAAAAATCCTACCAAAGTAGGAAGTACTAGGCAATTTGTCTACTGATCTACTTCAAAACCAATCAACTCAAAAGGACATTCATGTGATTTATTAAAATTATTCTCGTGCACGCAAAAGTTTCTGTTTTTTAGCAAGATCAAATTAACTATCACCGTAGGTTATCCTATAGGTTTTACTTGGCAAAACACTAATTAAAACAAAAAAACCACATCTAAATAGAAGCTAGATGAATTATTTATTACTAAACAGGAACAAAAAGCAAGGAACAAAAATAAAATTGGGTTGCCTCCCAACAAACGCTATCGTTTAACGCCCCTAGCTAGGCATAAAAGCGAGAATAGATCTATGTATTGCCATCTTTGGCATTCAATTCATAAGTGGCTCTCATAATAGATTCATAAGTTAATTTGATTTTATTTCTAGGAAAGTGTTC
The DNA here is from genome assembly GCF_002162155.2 of Triticum dicoccoides. Taxonomy (NCBI): domain Eukaryota; kingdom Viridiplantae; phylum Streptophyta; class Magnoliopsida; order Poales; family Poaceae; genus Triticum; species Triticum dicoccoides. Next base: position 556,498,757 of record NC_041393.1, on the reverse strand, counting down.
CATGCCTTTCCTTAATGGAAATTGGAATCTAATATTTCCTTCCTTCATATCAATAATTGCACCAATCGTTCTAAGAAAGGGTCTACCAAGAATAATAGGACATGAAAAATTGCAATCTATATCAAGAACGATAAAATCTACGAGCACCTAATTCCTATTTGCAACAATAAGAACATCATTAATCTTTCCCATAGATTTCTTAATGGTGGAATCCGCAAGGTGCAAGTTTAAAGAACAATCATCAAATTCACGGAAACCTAGCACATCACAGAAGGTTTTTGGAATCGTGGAAACACTAGCACCCAAATCACATAAAGCATATAATTCATGATCTTTAATTTTGATTTTAATAGTAGGTTCCCACTCATCATAAAATTTTCTAGGGATAGAAACTTCCAATTCAAGTTTTTCCTCATAAGATTGCGTCAAAGCATCAACGATATGTTTGGTAAAAGCTTTATTTTGACTATAAGCATGAGGAGAATTCAACACGGATTCCAACAAGGAAATACAATCTACTAAAGAACAATTATCATAATTAAATTCCTTGAAATCCAAAATAGTGGGTTCATTACTATTTAAAGTTTTGACCTCTCCAATCCCACTTTTACCAAATTTAGCATCAAGATCTAAAAACTCCGAATCATTGGGATGCCTTCTAACTAAAGTTGACTCATCTCCTGTCCCATCATTATCAAGATTCATATTGCAAAACAAAGATTTAATAGGAGACACATCAATCGCTTTTAGATCTTCATCATTATTTTCATGGAAACTAGAGGAACACGCTCTTACAAAGCAATCTTTCTTACCACGCATCCTAGCGGTTCTTTCTTTGCACTCATCAATGGAAATTCTCATGGCTTTGAGACACTCATTGGTATCATGCTTGGTGGAATAGATCTAAGTTTCAAAGAATCAACATCAAGAGAGAGTCTATCAACGTTCCTAGCAAATTCATCAACTTTAAGCAATTTTTCTTCAAGCAAAGCTTTGAAATTATTTTGAGAGATCATAAATTCTTTAACACTATTCTAAAAATCAGAGGGCATCTTAAAATTTCCATAAGAGTTGTTGTAGGAATTACCATTATTATTAGAGGAATTACTAGGAAACGGCCTAGGATTAAGTTTCCTCTATACGCGTTGTTACCAAAATTATTCCTACCAACAAAATTCACATCCATAGATTAATTATTGTTTTCAATCAAAGTAGATAAAGGAATATCATTAGGATCAATAGGAGCACTCTTAGTAGCAAACAATTTCATAAGTTCATCCATCTTTCCACTCAAAACATTAATCTCTTCTATCGCATGAACTTTTTTACTAGTAGATCTTTCGGTGTGCCATTGAGAATAATTAACCATAATATTATCTAGGAGTTTAGTAGCTTCTCATAAAGTGATTTCCATAAAAGTGCCTCCCGCGGCCGAATCTAAAAGATTTCTAGAAGCAAAATTCAATCCGGCATAAAAAATTTGTATGATCATCCATAAATTTAATCCATGAGTAGGGCAATTGTGAATCATTAATTTCCTTCTCTCCCAAGATTGCGCAACATGTTCATGATCAACTTGCTTAAAATTCATAATATCGTTCCTAAGGGAGATGATCTTAGCGGGAGAAAAATACATAGAGATAAAAGCATCTTTGCACTTATTCCATGAATCAATACTATTTTCAGGCAAAGACGAAAACCAACTTTTAGCACGATCTCTAAGTGAAAACGGAAATAACTTCAATTTAACAATATCATTATCCGTGTCTTTCTTATTTTGCATATCACACAAATCAACAAAGTTGTTTAGATGAGTAGTGGCATCGGCACTAGAAAGGCCGGAGAATTGATCTTTCATAACAAGATTCAACAAAGCAGCATTGATTTCACAAGATTCATCATCATTAAGAGGTGTAATCGGAGTGCTAAGAAAATCATTATTGTTGGTATTAGAAAAGTCACACAATTTAGTATTATCTTGAGCCATCATGACAAGCAATCCAACACACAAGCACACAAGAGGCAAGCGAAAAAAAGGCGAACGGAAAAGAGAGGGCGAATAAAACGGCAAGTGTTAAGTGGGGGAGAGGAAAACAAGAGGCAAATGGCAAATAATGTAATGCGAGGGAGATGAGTTTGTGATGGGTACTTGGTATGTCTTGACTTGTGCAAAAACCTCCCCGACAACGGCGCCATAAATCCTTCTTGCTACCTCTGGAGCACAGCGTTGGTTTTCCCTTGAAGAGCAAAGGGTGATGCAGCAAAGTAGCGTAAGTAGTTCCCTCAGTTTTGAGAACCAAGGTATCAATCTAGTAGGAGGCTCCATGCAAGTCCCTCGTACCTACACAAACAAACAAGAACCTCGCAACAAACGCGATAAAGAGGTTGTCAATCCCTTCACGGCCAGTTGCGAAAGTGAGATCTGATAGAGATAATAAGATAAGATAAATATTTTTTGTATTTTTATGATATAGATTGGAAAGTAAAGATTGGAAAATAAAGTAGATTTGAAACTTATAAGATGGAACATAGACCCGGGGGCCATAGGTTTCACTAGTGGCTTCTCTCAAGATAGCATAAGTATTACGGTGGGTGAACAAATTACTGTCGACAATTGATAGAAAAGTGCATAGTTATGAGAATATCTAGGCATGATCATGTATATAGGCATCACGTCCACAACAAGTAGAGGGATAAAACAGAGTAATGCATTAGGCAAGATGACATGCATCTATCCAACATGATCATGTATATAGTTATGAGAATATCTATCCAACATGCACCTAGAGTATTAAGTTCATAAGAACAGAGTAACGCATTAGGCAAGATGACATGATGTAGAGGGATAAAACTCAAGCAATATGATATAAACCCCATCTTTTTATCCTCGATGGCAATAATACAATACGTGCCTTGCTGCCCCTGCTGTCACTGGGAAAGGACACTGCAAGATTGAACCCAAATCTAAGCACTTCTCCCATTGCAAGAAAGATCAATCTAGTAGGCCAAACCAAACTGATAATTCAAAGAGACTTGCAAAGATAACCAATCATACATAAAAGAATTCAGCAGAGATTCAAATATTTCTCATAGATAAAATTGATCATAAACCCACAATTCATCGGATCTCGACAAACACATCGCAAAAAGAGTTACATCGAATAGATCTCCAAGAATATCGAGGAGAACTTTGTATTGAGATTCAAAGAGAGAGAAAAAGGCATCCAGCTAATAACTATGGACCCGAAGGTCTGTGGTAAACTACTCACATCTCATAGGAGAGGCCTTGGATATGATGTAGAGGCCCTCCGTGATCGATTCCCCCTCTGGTGGAGCACTGGAAAAGGCTCCAAGATGGGATCTCACGGGTACAGAAGGTTGCGACGGTAGAAATAGGGTTGCGTGGTGCTCCTAGATGTTTTCAGGGTACGAGAGTATATATAGGAGAAGGAGGTCGGTCAAGGGAGCCACGAGGGGCCCACGAGGGTGGGGGGCGCGCCCACCCCACTAGAGCGCTCCCTGCACCCTCGTGGCCGCCTCAGCTGCTTCTTGACGTCCACTCCAAGTCTCCTAGATTGCGCTTGTTCCAAAAAGATCCTTCCCGAAGGTTTCATCCCGTTTGGACTCCGTTTGATATTCCTTTTCTTCGAAACACTCAAATAGGCAAAAAAACAGCAGTTTGGGTTGGGCCTTCGGTTAGTAGGTTAGTCCCAAAAATGATAAAAAAAGTATAAATTAAAGCCCATAAACATCCAAAACGGGTAATATAATAGTATGAAACAATAAAAAAATATAGATACATTGAAGACGTATCACTCGCTGCAGCGGCCCACGCCGGTTTGGGCATACGTGTCACCGCACCCCGGCTGCAGCCGCCCCTGCCCGCAGCGGCCTGCTGCTTGCCATTGCCCGCTACACAATTGCGACCGTGCCGCCCCACGCACCTCCACCCTCGCCTGCTCACTGCTACTGCCCTGAGCATGGCTGCTGCTTGCTGCCACTGCACAGCCTCGCCGGCTCCGCCCGCCACTTGCTGCTCCTGCATCATGTGTGCCCGCGGCCTTCGTTGCTGCCTCGCTCGCCCTAGCCATGGCCTTTGTGCCCCGTGCGTCCACACCCCAGCAATGGCCCAAGGCTAGTTCCCGTACGGTCCGGCCCTCGATTACCTTAGGTGCTAATCCTCCTTTAGACTAACCTCCTCTAACTAGTCTATGATAGGTGGACCTCCCTTTTAATTATCCACTAAAAGAAAGTAAATGTTGAATATGTGTGAATGACACGTGGGCCCCATCTGTTGTTTTGACTAGTAAACAAATGACTATTGATTGGGTCAACTCGGAACCCCCTAGGCCTACTGCCATCCTCCGGTGCACTACTGGGTGCATTGCACCGGGTGCACCTAACAATTTCCTGTTTATTTTCGGATTAAAATTAATTTCAGAATATTGCTAAAACTTCAGGAATTCATAGAAAATAATCCGTAACTCGGATGAAAAAGTTTTATACATGAAAGTTGCTCAGAACGATGAGACAAATCCGGATAAGCCATCCGTTTTTCTGTCACACGTACCTAGCATGGCGAACATGCAACCTTTTCCCTCTGGTTCATTCGTCTGTCAAACGTCCGGAACCGGGAAAACTTCCCGGATGTTTTCCCCCTTCGCTGGTATCACCTAGCACTGCATTAGAACACCTCGAGCACCTCTTATTATCTTGTTATGCATATGTTTGCGTGTGTTTACTATTTCTTCCCCCTCTTCTCTCTGGTAGAACCCAAGAACGCTGTTGATGCCACTGTGATCGACTAGATCGACGACGACACATCTTCCTTTCCGGCGGAGCTTCCAGGCAAGCCCCCCTTTGATCATCCCGATATCGCCCATTACATTCTCTCATGCTTGCATTAGATTTTGCTAATGTAATTGATTGCTCCTATTCTGATGCATAGCCTACTTTTGTACCTGCTATTGTACCTTACTTGCTTATCCTAAACTGCTTAGTATAGGTTGGTTAGTGATCCATCAGTGACCCACACCCTGTCCTTGTTGCCCCTGCTTCATCATCGACGCCTCGATCAACGTGATCGACGACCAGAGCCCAACACCTCACATCACATCACACCCTTTTTGCTGCTCGACTCTGCAGAGCTACCATCGAGTGCCGAGCGTGGTACCTCACACATCACTCCTGATGAGATCTCTGTAGTGTAGCTACTCGGTCATAGTCATCAAGGGTGATTCCTCTTTGACCACTCCTGATAAGACTCTGTCGTGCAACCCCTTAAGTGTGAACCTCGAGGGTGGTTCCTCTTACATTCACCTTGATAATTACATCGAGTGGAATCCACCAAGGGTGATTCCTCGGGTTTTCCCCTTGATGTTTGCACAAACAGTTACTTTGACTTTACTTGATACCATTGATGAAGTCGGGTCGGCCCTGAGGGGTACCCGCGAGTTGATGTGAATGTCGGGCGGGCCCGGAGAGCACCCGCGAGTTTTCCACGTGTCACAGCCGGGCAGTCTGGGCCCTTGCCATAAGTCCACGAGACGGGGAAACAGGGTCACATTATCGTGAGCCTCTGCTCGTTTCCGTGATTCCCCAATGCACTAACAGGTTTGGGTTTTTGTTCTGAGTTGGCCTCTGGCCTTTACGCAATAACCACCATGCGAGAATAGTTATGGGCCTCGACGTCGCAGTTTCAGCCGAAGCTTTGTCAGACGTCCAGTTCAGCAGTGAGGCACGGTCGGATCATGCTGGACATCCGAGGCGGTGCTGGTATCCACCCTGCTCGCAACGACCCGGAGTGTTGCTAGCGATGGGCCAAAGACCCCGGAGTGCTTAGGATGTAGACCAGCGGGGACCTCTCTGCTGAGTGTAGGTAGGGCTGCGACGTGTTGATCTTCCGCGCCCGGGCATTGACCCAGGAAAGTGTGTCCGTCCAGAGTAATCAAGTGTGTTGGGTAACATGGTGCACCCCTGCAGGGAAGATATATATTCGAATACCGTGTCCACGGTAATGGACGTTCAGACTTATATCCTGATCTTAAATAACTTGAAATGGATACTTGAGATATGTGATGGATATGTGGCTCTGAGATTGCTTTCCTGCAGGGAGTTGGGGAAGGATCTCTGGGCGTTGATGTTACAACATGTTTGTTTAATATTAAAATGCTATTCTTTACTCTTCTACATGCTCCAAGATGCTTGGAGCTGCTTGAAGATGCTAGTCTTTGATAGGTTAGGCCTTTCCCCTCTATTCTGGCATTCTGCAGTTCAGTCCACAGATACAAACCTTCCATTTGATACCAGTGCATACTTAGTATAGATCTAATGCTTGCGAGTACTTTGGATGAGTACTCACGGTTGCTTTGCTACCCCTTTCCCCCTTCTTTCTTCTTTCTGGTTGATGCAACCAGATGATGCATCCCTGGAGTCAGATGCCACCGACGAGGGATACTACTACATGGAGACCGCCGACGACCAGGAGTAGTTAGGAGGTCCCAGCCAGGAGGCCTTGCCTCTTCGATCGTTGTTGCTTTTGTGCTTGCCTTCTTAAGGTACCCTTATTTAACTTATGTCTGTACTCAGATATTGTTGCTTTCGCTGACTCTTGTGGATGGAGCTTGTATTCGAGCCCTTGAGGCCCCTGGCTTGTAATATAAAGCTTGTATTATTTTTATTTGTGTCTAGTGTTGTGTTGTGATATCTTCCCGTGAGTCCCTGATCTTGATCGTACACATTTGCATGTATGATTAGTGTATGATTGAATCGGGGATGTTACGAGTTGATATCAGATCCGACTGCCTGTATGACCCCCCTTTCTAACTCCTTGGCCGAAGTTGAGTATAGTCTTTGAAAAACTGTTTTACTAACATGGTTGTGTGGCTTATGGGCCCACGTCGCCATTGGGTGGTATTAGGATCTTTTACTCCTCGACCTTTACTCTAGGGCTCTCATCTCTCTTCTATTCGGGTTAAATGATTTTGCTAACTCTACCCTAGGGTCTCATGATCACATCCACCCAGAGATTTGTATTATGCCTTTCTTGAATTGAGGGCTAGGACCTGCTTCACATATTCACTGACTGCAGTATCCTCTTATCGAGGGCATCCTGCATCATCACTTGCAAATCCCTCGCTCCAGAGGTTTTCCTTGACGTTGATGTAGCCTTCGCTATGTCTTGTTGTTATATCCCTCCATCGCGTGCATGCGTGCCGCCTGGTATTTCTAGGGTTCTTCTTTTGTCCGAACCAATACAAACAACATGTAAATTGGCCCCGCATATGTATCAATCTGTCTTCAATGACTACTACTTTGTACATATTGCGCCTTTGATCACTGTTCAAGTTACAGCATGAATGACTCCATACACTTGCTCCACCCCCCCCCCCTTTTTGCTAAACTACCCCCTGTTGCATTAAGCAGGATGGTTAGACCCGCTGGTTGTGACCGCCTGAATACATGGCCGGAATGATACAACAGTTTGAGCTGAATCACCAGTTCATGGAACGAGTCATGGCTCAGTTCCCACATCCCAATATGAATGAGCAACCAGCCCCAGTGACTCTGCAAGACTTTGCGAGTCTCAACCCTGTCAGCTACCGTAGCTCGACTCAGCCCTTGATGCTGATGATTGGCTCCTTGACATCATTTTCGAGATGGAGTCTGCTGATATAGCCCCTACCAACTATGTCACCTTCATGACTTACTACCTGAAAGGTCCTGTTGCTCGATGGTAGAGCAACCACGGTCGTTCCTTACCTGTTGGAATGGACATCACGTGACCGGAATTCCAAGCTGCATTCCACGGGCCGATGTCGAACCATCATGGTTGGTGACAACGATCCCATTGAAATTGAAGGGTTGGAATTCCATGTTTCCCCCATTGTCTTGAAGTTTTCCAATATCGACCTCATTTTGGAAATGGAATGGTTGAAAACACATACTGTTTCCATCATACGCGCCACTAAAACCGTCCATCTACGGCATCCATCAAATGAGATAGTATGCTACCATGCTCATCTTGTTCGAAATGCCGAAGCACGAATTTATTCCTTGAATGCGTGAAATGCTTCTCCTTTTGTGAGAATTGAAAACACTACATCGAAGTCTGAAGTATCTATTCGGTCCGCGTTCTCAATCAAGTTGAACGTCACAACTGTCAGAGGGCTATCAAATTTCTAAAAAATTCAGTGGTCAAATTCTTCTGAAGATGAAGCCACTTGGGAATTCGGGGATCTTCTTCGAGATGAATATCCCGTTTTCTTTCCTTCTACCTCCTAAAATCTCGGGACGAGATTTCTTGTAGTGGAGGAGAATTGTGACGCCCGGATAATTAAGCCACGGTAATCCTCTGTTAATGATGCCATGTCACACCCGTTACTCTTGCTAAACCTCACTTGTTTCAAACACAGGTCAAATTCAAAATTCTGAAAACAAGTCAAATTCTCATTTCTTCAAACTATCAAGTAAACATGTTCGATGGGTTGAAAATATTGGCCAACTAATTTTCATGAATGATTCAACATCATTTGAGATATTTAATTTCCCTTGGAAATCAAAACAGTTCCAAATCAGCCTTTTTTTATACTTTTCCATTTGTGAAAAATCCAAATCAATTCAAACTCCTCCCAAACTTTTTATGGTAGTGCCAAATATTGTAATGTATTTATGTGGCCAAGTTCCACATTTTACAAAGAGCAATTGGCAGCTCAAAATATTGCAAACAGATTCTGCAAACAGATTCTGTAAAATAAAAATAAAATAAGAGGAACATGCCTAACTACTATGTGTTAATGGGCTCTAGTGCCATTATGCACTTCGGCCTATCTAACAACATTGGCCCAGCCCATCTGTGTTGTCCCCAACCTCCTGCTACAGGAAGGAGGGAGGGCGTGTCAGCCATCCCGCGGCCATGGACGCGCTCGGCCACGTGCCGTCCATCCACCGACTCCCCCCCCCCACATATATAGGCTCTCCCGAAACCCTGGCGCAACCCTAACTCAGTTTTCCCCCTCCCTCTCGCTCGCCCCTTCGTCTGCGTCGACATCCAACGCTGTCGCCACCATGCCTCACCTCGCCACCGTGGCCTCTGAGCTCCTTGGCGGCTGAGTTGCTGTCTAGCGGAGCCGTCGTGGTCGTCTGCTTCGTCTCCTCCAACAAATCGAAGCCGGGAGCACCTGCATCACCGGATCGGTCGCCGGAAAACTTCGCCGATTCCTACGCCGTCACTACACCCCGCGCCTCCTCGTCAACGATGTGAGCAGGCGCTTGAAACCCCTCTGTTTCCCCATTGAATCCATGCCCGTAGCCTAGCTTCCCGTCGTGCCCGAACCTCATCGTCGCCATTGCCGTAGCTACTACTACTCTATTGCTTGCGTCCCCCACCCTCGCGACCCTGCTGCCACTGCTCCGTCGTGGTTGCCCGCCTGCGCGTCGCGAGTGCCGCGCCCGACGTTGCCCTGGTCATGCCCCTGCATCGCTACGCGTGTGCGCGGACGTGCCTGCCGCTGCTAGTGCTGATGCTTGCCACCTACGCTCGCTCGACGCTGCCGCTCCCGCTTCGCCTCGGGGCTCCCCCCTGTCGCGCCCCTGACCGCGCGCTGCAGCGGCCCGCGTCGGTTCGGGAATGCGTGTCGCCGCACCCCGGCTGCAGCAGCCCCTGCCCGCCGCGGCCTGCTGCTTGCCGCTGCCCGCTACGCTGCTGCGACCACGCCAACCCGCGCACCTCCGCCCTCGCCTGCTCACTGCTGCTACCCTGAGCATGCCTGCTGCTTGCTGCCGCCGCACAGCCTCGCCGGCTCCACCTGCCACTTGCTGCTCCTGCATCATGTGCGCCCGCAGCCTCCGTTGCTGCCTCGCTCGCCCTGGCCATGGCCTTTGTGCCCCGCGCTTGCACACCCTAGCAATGGCCCAAGGCCAGTTCCAATACGGTCCGGCCCTTGATTAGCTTAGGTGCTAATCCTCCTTTAGACTAACCTCCTCTAACTAGTCTATTACGTGTGGGTCCCCACTGCTAAATTAGCTAGTTAAATAAATCTATTAAAATACTTGTCTATGAGGGGTGGACCTCCCTTTTAATTATCCACTAAAAGAAAGAAAATGTTGAATATGTGTGAATGACAATTGGGCCCCATCTGTAGTTTTGACTAGTCAACAGTTGACTAGGTCAACAGGGACCCCCTGGGCCTATTGTCATCCTCTGGTGCACTGCACCGGGTGCACCTAACAATTTCCTGTTTATTTTCGGATTAAAATTAATTTTAGAATATTGCTAAAACTTTAGGAATTCATAGAAAATAATCCGTAACTCGGATGAAAAAGTTTTATACATGAAAGTTTCTCAGAACGACGAGACCAATCCGACGATGCCATCCGTTTGTCTATCACACGTCCCTAGCATAGCGAACATGCAACCTTTTCCCTCCGGTTCATTTGTCTGTCAGACGTCCGGAACCGGGAAAACTTCCCGGATGTTTTCCCCCTTCGCCGGTATCACCTAACACTGCGTTAGAACACCTCTAGCACCGCATATTGTCTTGTCATGCATATGTTTATGTGCATTTACTGTTTATTCCCCCTCTTCTCTCCGGTAGACCCCGAGACCGCTGCTGATGCCACTATGATCGACTACGTCGATGACGACACTTCTTCCCTTTCAGCGGAGCTTCCACGCAACCCCCCCTTTGATCATCCTGATATCGCGCATTCCATTCTCTCATGCTTGCATTAGATTTGCTGTAATTGATTGCTCCTATTCTAATGCATAGCCTGCTTTACCTGCTGTTGTACCTTACATGCTTATCCTAAACTGCTTAGTATAGGTTGGTTAGTGATCCATCATTGACCCCCACCTTGTCCTTGTTTCCCCTGCTTCATCATGGACGCCTCGATCAATGTGATCGACGACCAGAGCCCGACACCTCACATCACATCACACCCTTTTTGCTGCTCAACTTTGTGGAGCTACCATCGAGTGCCGAGGGTGGTACCTCATACATCACTCCTGATGAGATCTCTGTAGTGTAGCTACTCGGTCGTAGTCATCAAGGGTGATTCCTCTTTGACCACTCCCGATATGACTCTATCGTGCAACCCGTCAAGTGTGAACCTCGAGGGTGGTTCCTCTTACGTTCACCTTGATGATTACATTGAGTGGAATCCACCGAGATTGATTCCTCGGGTTTCCCCCTTGATGTTTGCACATAGTTACTTTGACTTTACTTGAGACCATTGATGAAGTCGGGTCGGCCCTGAGGGGTACCCGTGAGTTGATGTGAAAGTCGGGTGGGCCCGGAGAGCACCCGCGAGTTTTCCACGTGTCACGGTCGGGCAGTCTGGGCCCTTGCCGTAAGTCCACGAGACGGGGCGACAGGGTCACATTATCGTGCGTCTCTGCTCGTTTCCGCAAGCCCCCAATGCACTAACAGGTTTGGGTATTTGTTCTGAGTTGGCCTCTGGTCTTTACGCACTAACCTCCACGCGAGAATAGTTATGGGCCTCGACATCGCAGTTTCAGCCGAAGCATTGTCAGACGTCCAGTTCAGCAGTGCGGCCAGAGTAATCAAGCGTGTTGGGTAACGTGGTGTACCCCGGCAGGGAAGATATATATTCGAATACCGTCCGTGATAATGGACGTTCATACTTATATCCTGATCTTATATAACTAGAAATGGATACTTGAGATATGTGATGGATATGTGGCTCCGAGATTGCTTTCTTGCAGGGAGTTGGGGAAGGATCTCTGGGCGTTGATGTTACAACATGTTTGTTTAATATTAAAATGTTATTCTTTACTCTTCTACATGCTGCAAGATGCTTGGAGCTGCTTGAAGATGCTAGTCTTTGATAGGCTAGGCCTTCCCCCTCTATTCTGGCATTCTGCAGTTCAGTCCACAGATACAAACCTTCCATTTGATACCAATGCATACTCAGTATATATCTGATGCTTGCGAGTACTTTGGATGTGTACTCACGGTTGCTTTGCTATCTCTTACCCCCCTTCTTTCTTCTTTCCGGTTGATGCAACCAGATGATGCATCCCTGGAGCAAGATGCCACCGCCAATGGATACTACTACATGGAGACCGCCGATGATGCATTCCGGTTTTGTATCGAGCTTGTATTCAAGCCCTCGAGGCCCCTGGCTTGTAATATAAAGCTTTTATTATTTTTATTTGTGTCAAGAGTTGTGTTGTGATATCTTCCCATGAGTCCCTGATCTTGATCGTACACATTTTGTGTGTATGATTTCTATACGATTGAATCGGGTTGTCACAGCCAGGGCCGAGCCTCCCTCGCCGGATTGGCGGCTGCCGCCAGCTTCCCCTCGGTATTGTTCCGGTCCCGCCAGGTGACGCCTCTGTGTCTGTCAGGTCCAGGTCAAGGTGCTACTCCGGCGAGCTCTCCACCCATTCGATGGTGCTCCTCCGGGTCCTCCGGAACAAGTCCTCCTTCCCGGATGCGGCCACCTTGGCCGCCAGCGCCAGTTCAAGGGGCGACCTGTGCGCTGCAAAGACAACATCAGAAGAATGCAGCCAAGTGGCAAATGAAAACAACAAGTCGTGCTTACCCGATCTCCTTCGGGATGGCCTGCCTTGTTGCTATGGCCGAATGCTCTCTGCGCCCTCTTGGCAACCGTCTTGCTGCGCGCCGGTGGCACCTTCGTCGCACGGCTGATGGTCGGGTTTGGCGCCACCGAGTCTTTCTCGTGCGGCCGGTGTGCCGCTGTCGGCTCACGAGATGGCCCGGTCCCGGTTGCCTTCTTTAACTTCCTTGGGGTTCGATGTTGCTGTCCCCTCCCAGCGGCGGCGCTACACCGCCAATGTTCGTTAGGGCCTCCTCATCAACATCCGGCTAGTCGCGCAGAAGATCTGGGTGTGGAGACTTACCTGCACGCCGCATAGCGCCGACTTCAGCGCTGGCCGGCTGCGCCTCGGCCGACCCCTCGTTCTCGGCGATGGAGTCGCCCTTGTCCGAGTGGACCGGGTTGGTCGTCAAGACCTGCATCCTTGTCCCATCACGCATCTGTTGGACCATGAGCAGCGGCATCTCTCTTGTCGTGTCAGGATGGAGAAGAAGTTCAGACATTGCAAAAAAATGAGACCAAGGACTAACCATTGGCGCAGGGTCTCTCGGTTGTAGGGCGCCTTCCTGAAGCGCCAATACGCGGCCAACCCGGCCTTCGGGACGTTGTTGACCCGTTCGGCGTCCTGCGAAGCATCAGCTCCCGGGCCAACGTACAGGTGGGGTCCTGCTAGTCGCCCATCCCGGTGATGTGCGCCCGGTGCTGCAGCGGTAGCACCCGACACACGATAAAGGCCGTGATGAGGTCTTTCCCGGTAAGCCCCTCGCACGTTGTTATCTCGGCGATCTGGCCACATAGGTTCAGCATCCCCTGCGGCGGGTTCTTGGGCTGGTAGCCCCAGTTCATCTTGGTGAGCGTTTGCTCGTTGAAAAACGTTGGCAGGTTGATGCAGTCCCCTCCCACATACCCCCTCCCCCGCTGACGTTGTGCATGTAGAGCAAAGAATTCTGTCACTTCTTGGCAGAATCCTACAAGGGCATCTTGGGGAACGGGTTGTGCAGCCGGCCTAAGATGACAGTAGCCCCGTAGTTGGACATGGTCCCGGCCGTCAACCCCTGCTACTTGAGGAAGAAAAGGCGGGCCCGGAGCTCCGTATCTGGCTCCACGCCCAGATAGCCCCCATAGAGCGTCGCGAAGCCGGCGAGCTGCAGCACAGCATTGGCACAAAGATGGTGCGGCTCCAACCCAAAGAAGGTGAGGAAGGAGTGGAAGAAGGTGCTCGTGGGGAGGTTGAACACGCGCTTCAAGTGGGTGTAGAACACCACGCACTCGCCCTCCTACGGTCGCAGATCCATCTTCTCGCCCGCCGCATGCGCGGCCACCTCCGTCGCCGCTGGCAGCCGTCGGGTGTCGGCGGCGATACTGGATGTCCTCCTCGGTGATCTCCAACCCCTCCAAAGATCCCTTTGGTCGCGACATCGGCGAGTGGCCTCGGGAGAAGGGGGGCACTGCGACAAGAGAGGGCCAGAGCGATCGTTGGTTGCTATGAGAGTCGTCGGGGCGTTGCGTCAAGGGCGTCTCGAGTTTTGGAGGAAGAGGAAAGGAGGAAGACGAAGGAAGGGCGAGGGGAAGGTGCAGGGCGTTTTTGCTGTACCCCTCCCTTCGTTTTATAATCACGACGGGATGTGGGGAAGTGGGATCGATTGTGTCTACGATTTCCCTTGCCTGCATTATGCGGGCACGTTTCCCCCCACTTCTTAACTACGTGGAGAAGTGCAACCGCCCACGGAGGCCACAATAAATCCCCCACGCGCGGGCTGAGGCCGCAGCATGGCTGGGCCCGGCCGGCTGCTGCGTCCCATCGCACGTGTTGCTTGGCAGGGCCTCGCCTGCTGTTGTTGACCAAGTGGCGGCACCTCGGGCCGTGGAAGGCACGTCCTTCCCCCTCAAGTCAAGAATTCAGCCGATGTCCCAGTTTCCCGCCCATGCCGAGTTGCCGCAATCCGGCTTCTGGAAGCCGGCACACAGCTGGCGTTGCCGTGACCCAGCAGTTGCACGCTTCATCAACAGACACTACAAAAAAAGACACATCCATGACATTTTGGGCAGAACGAAATTTTTTTCTGTCATACTTATGACACTTCTATGACGATAATTGTGACAAAACTCAGTATCATCATAGATGTGGTGGGCTCCTACTTCTATGATAAAAAATGATGACAGGAAAAGGGCTTTTCGTCCTGGGCGGGCCAGAGACGCAGCTGCATGACATTCTTTGAGCCGTCCATGACGGAAAAAACCGTGGTAGAAGCGAGGGCGAGGAAAATATCGGGGTGTTCCCGGTTACGGTGGGTGGTCAGTGCCGAGCGATGCGTGTTTCTCTCGTACACGTACGCGCGTGGGTGCGAGGCGTTGGGCTCTAACTGAACCCGAGCGAGGCGTTCGCCTACTGAACCCGAGCGATTGCACTGCAGGCTACGCATTACTGAACCCGAGCGATTGATCGATGGCTGTTAATGGCACCCGATCGAGCAATTCCATCGCTACTACTGCTAACTGAAGCCGATCGATGCTGCCTCTGGATGAATAGTGAGTGTTGC
>NC_041393.1:556463491-556483158 GCF_002162155.2 Triticum dicoccoides | reverse complement strand
TGAACAGTGAGCGCTGGGGGTGGATGAACAGGACCCCGTGGTGTTTCCTCTGGATGAACATGACCCAGATCGATCGAGCCGGTTGGGGCTGGATGAACAGGACCCCATGGAGGGTGTCACGCCCAATATGCGACCCTATCCTAAATGAACTCAAAGGTCCCACCAAGGATAGAAGTGCATATTGGAGACGCTTTTGCAAGGTGGATATCATTACATCGTACCGTTACATAATAGTTGGGGGTACATACAAGAGGCATACAATGCCACATGAATACAACAACATCATACATAAGAGCAACATCCGACTACGGATGAAACACAAATAGAAACTCAACGACATCCACCCTGCTAGCCCAGGCTGCCGACCTGGAACCTATCCCCTGATCGAAGAAGAAGCAGAAGAAGAACTTCAAAACAAGTAACATCGCTCTCACGTCATGATCATCGCAATACCTGTACCTGCAACTGTTGTTGTAGTAATCTGTGAGCCACGAGGACTCGGCAATCCCATTACCATGGGTATCAAGACTAGCAAAGCTTCATGGGTATGGAAAGGATAAGTGGTCAGGTTGCAGCAGTGTCTAAGCATATATGGTGGCTAACTTACGCAAATAAGAGCGAGAAGAGAAGCAATGCAATAGACGAGAAGCTAGAAGTGATCAAGAAGTGATCCTGAAACTACTAACGTTCATGCATAAATCAAACCGTGCTCACTTCCCGGACTCCGCCGAAAAGAGACCATCATGGCTACACACGCGGTTGATGCGTTTTAGATTAAGTCAATTGTCAAGTTCTCTACAACCGGACATTAACAAATTCCCATCTGCCACATAACCGCGAGCACGACTTTCGAAAGTTTAAACCCTGCAGGGGTGTCCCAACTTAGCCCATTATAAGCTCTCACGAACAACGATGGATATTCCTTCTCCCGGGAAGACCAGATCAGTCTCGAAATCCCGATTACAAGACATTTCGGCAATGGTAAAACAAGACCAGCAAGACCGCCCGAATGTGCCGACAAATCCCGATAGGAGCTGCACATATCTCGTTCTCAGGGCACAACGGATGAGACAAGCTACGAGTGAAACCAACCCTCAAGTTTCCCCGAGGTGGCCCCGCAGGCTGCTCGGTTCGGACCAACACTTAGAGAAGCACTGGCCCGAGGGGGGGTTTAAAATAAAGATGACCCTCGGGTTAATTACTCCCAAGGGAAAAGTAATAGGTTGTTAGGCAAATGTAAAACCAAAGTTGGGCCTTGCTGGAGGAGTTTTATTCAAAGCGATCTGTCAAGGGGTTCCCATACACACGGCCGCGTAAGGAACACGAAATCAAGGAACATAACATTGGTACGAAGGAAACAAAGGCGGCAAGAGTGGAACAAAACACCAGGCATAAGGCCGAGCCTTCCACCCTTTACCAAGTATATAGATGCATTAATTAAATAAGATATATTGTGATATCCCAACATGATCCTGTTCGAACATGGAGCAATCTTCAACTTCACCTGCAACTAACAACGCTATAAGAGGGGCTGAGCAAAGCGGTAACATAGCCAACCAACGGTTTCTAGGAAGGGTGAAAAGTTTAGAGGCTGATACGTCTCCAACGTATCTATAATTTTTGATTGTTCCATGCTATTATATTACCCCTTTTGGATGTTTATGGGCTTTATTTTACACATTTATATCATTTTTGGGACTAACCTACTAACCGGGGGCCCAACCCGTATTGCTGTTTTTTTGCCTATTAAAGTATTTCGAAGAAAAGGAATATCAAACGGAGTCCAAACGGAATGAAACCTTCGGGAGCGTGATTTTTGGAACGAACGTGATCCAGAGGACTTGGAGTGCAAGTCAAGAAGCAGCCGAGGCCTCCACAAGATAGGAGGGCGCCCCCCCTATAGGGTGCGCCCCCCTGTCTCGTGGGCCCCTCGGGCGGCCACCGACGTACTTCTTCCTCCTATATAAGCCTACGTACCCCGAAAACATCTAGGGAGCCAACAAACACAATTTCCACCACTGTAACCTTCTGTATTCGCGAGATCCCATCTTAGAGCATTCACCGGCATTCTGCCAGAGGGGGAATCGACCATGGATGGCTTCTACATCAACATACTTGCCCCTCCGATGAGTTGTGGTAGTTTACCACAGACCTATGGGTCCATAGTTATTAGCTAGATGGCTTCTTCTCTCTTTTTGGATCTCAATACAATGTTCTCCCCCTCTCTTGTGGAGATCTATTCGATGTAAACTCTTTTTGCGGCGTGTTTGTCGAGATCCGATGAATTGTGGGTTTATGATCAAGTTAATCTATGAATAATATTTGAATCTTCTCTGAATTCTTTTATGTATGATTGTGTTATCTTTGCAAGTCTCTTTGAATTATCAGTTTGGTTTGGCCTACTAGATTGATCTTTCTTGCCATGGGAGAAGTGCTTAGCTTTAGGTTCAATCTTGCGGTGTCCTTACCAAGTGACAGAAAGGGTTGCAAGGCTGCCATCGAGGATAACAAGATGGGGTTTATATCATATTGTTTGAGTTTATCCCTCTACATCATGTCATCTTGCTTAATGTGTTACTCTGTTCTTATGAACTTAATACTCTAGATGCAGGCAGGAATCGGTGGATGTGTGGAGTAATAGTAATAGATGCAGGCAGGAGTCGGTCTACTTGTTGCGGACGTGATGCCTATATACATGATCACGCCTAGATAATCTCATAATTATTCTCTTTTCTATCATTTGCTCGACAATAATTTGTTCACCCGTCGTAATACTATTGCTATCTTGAGAGAAGCCACTAGTGAAACCTATGGCCCCCGGGTCTATCTCTTATCATATTTGCTTCCAATCTACCTTTATTTGCATCTTTACTTTTGCATCTATATTATAAAATACAAAAATATATTTATCTTATCATACTATCTTTATTATATATCACTTTCGCAAGTGGCCGTGAAGGGATTGACAACCCCTTTATTGTGTTGGTTGCGAGTTCTTTGTTTGTTTGTGTAGGTGCGTGGGACTTTTGAGGAGCCTCCTACTGGATTGATACCTTGGTTCACAAAAACTGAGGGAAATACTTACGCTACTATTGCTGCATCACCCTTTCCTCTTCAAGGAAAACCAACGCAAGCTCAAGACGTAGCAAGAAGGATTTATGGCGCCGTTGCCGGGGAGGTCTTCGCTCAAGTCAAGACATACCAAGTACCCATCACAAACTCATCTCCCTCGCATTTACATTATTTGCCATTTGCCTCTCGTTTTCCTCTCCCCCACTTTACCCTTGCCGTTTTACTCGCCCTCTCTTTCCCAATATCCTCCTCTCTTTCTCGATTGCCATTTTCTGTTTGCTTGTATGCTTGTTTGTCCTTATGGCTTTGCCTAAGGGTTCCGACCACCTTATTAGAAGGTTGGAAGAGATTGAATCAAATATTAGAAGTTTTATGAATTTGCAATTTGAGCATAATAATTTCTTCAGAAAAGAGCTTAAGGAACAAAAAGGTTTTTTGGGGTTCATGAACAAAGAGCTTGATGATATGAATAAATAATTTTATGATGTGAACGCTCAAATTACCCGGCTTGAAAATGCTATAGCCAAAATTTTTGATAAGCAAGCCACCTTAGTCAATAAGATGGCTGCCAAACCAGAAAAGTTAGATGAAAATAATGATGAGGATCTTAAAGTTATTGATGTGTCTCCTATTAGATCTATGTTTTGCAATATGAATCTTGATAATTGTGGGACTGATGATGAGTCAACTTTGCCTAGAAGGCGTCCCAAGAATTCAGAGTTTTTAGATCTTGATGCTAAATTTGGTAAAAGTGGGATTGGAGAGGTCACAACTTTAAATAGGATTGAACCCACTATCTCGGATTTCAAGGAATTTGATTATGATAATTGTTCTTTAGAAGGTTGTATTTCCTTGTTGCAATCCGTTGTTAATTTCCTCATGCTTATAGTCAAACTAAAGCTTTTACCAAACGTATCGTTGATGCCTTGATGCAATCTTATGATGAAAAACTTAATTTGGAAGTTTTTATACCTAGAAAACTTAATGATGAGTGGGAACCTACTATAAAGATTAAAATTAAAGGTCATGAGTGTTTTTCTTTGTGTGATTTGGGTGCTAGTGTTTTCACGATTTTGAAAACTTTATGTGATATTCTAGGTTTCCATGATCTTGATGACTGCTCTTTAAATTTACACCTTGTGGATTCCACCATTAGAAAGCCAATGGGAAGGAACAATGATGTTATTATTGTTGCAAATAGAAATTTGGTGCCCGTAGATTTTATCGTTCTTGATATAGATTGCAATCTTTCTTGCCCTATTATACTTGGTAGACCTTTCCTTAGAACGATTGGCGTGATTATTGATATGAAGGAAGGGAATATTAGATTCCAATTTCCATTAAAGAAAGGAATGGAGAACTTTCCAAGAAAGAAATTCAAATTACCTTATGAATCTATCATGCGAGCTACTTATGCATTTAGTGCCAAAGATGACACTCATTAGATCTATCTTCCCTTTTATGCCTAGCTAGGGGCGTTAAACGATAGCGCTAGTTGGGAGGCAACCCAATTTTCTTTATGTTTTTTGTTTTTGTTCCTGTTTAGTAATAAATCTTGCATCTACCTTCTGTTTAGATGTTTTTTATCTTTTAATTAGTGTTTGTGCCAAGTAGGACCTATAGGATAACCTATGATGATAGTTGATTTGATTCTGCTGAAAAACAGAAACTTTGCGCGCACGGATTTAGTTTTGTTAAATCACAGAGACGTGTTATTGCGTTTATTCTTTTTGCTTCTTATCAATAAACAAATTTTATCGGACATCCTATTTTGGTAGGATTTTTAGAGTTCCAGAAGTTTGCGTTAGTTACACATTGCTACAGACTGTTCTGTTTTTGACAGATTCTGTTTTTCGTGTGTTGTTTGCTTATTTTGATGCATCTATGGCTAGTAAAATAGTTTATAAACCATAGAGAAGTTGGAATACAGTAGGTTTAAAAACCAAAATAAATAAAGAATGAGTTCATTACAATACCTTATGTGGTGGTTTTGTTTTCTTTCACTAACGGAGCTTATAAGATTTCCTGTTGAGTTTTGTGTTGTGAAGTTTTCAAGTTTTGGGTAAAGCTTTTATGGACTATGGCATAAGGAGTGGCAAGAGCCTAAGCTTGGGGATGCCCATGGCACCCCAAGATATTCAAGAATAGCCAAAAGCCTAATCTTGGGGATGCCCCGGGAAGGCATCCCCTCTTTCGTCTTCGTTCATTGGTAACTTTACTTGGAGCTATATTTTTATTCGCCACATGATATGTGTTTTTCTTGGAGCGTCGTGTATTATATTAGTCTTTGCTTTTTAGTTTACCACAATCATACTTGCTGTACCCACCTTTTGGGAGAAGCCTACTTGATTAGGATTTGCTAGAATACTCTATGTGCTTCACTTATATCTTTTGAGCTTGATAGTTTTTGCTCTAGTGCTTCACTTATATCTTTTAGAGCACGGCGGTGTCTTAATTTTGAAGAAATTGCTAGCCTCTCATGCTTCACTTATATCTTTTTGAGAGTCTTTTAGAACAGCATGGTATTTTCTATGGTTATAAAGTTGGTCCTAGAATGATGAGCATCCAAGTTGGGTATAATAAAAACTATCATAGGAAGTGAATTGGATGCTATGATCAATATGATGCTTGATAATTGTTTTGAGATATGGAGGTAGTGATATTAGAGTCATGCTAGTTGAGGTGATTATGAAAAGTACTTGTGTTGAGGGTTGTGATTCCCGTAGCATGCCCGTAAGGTGAACCGCTTTGTGATGAAGTTGGAGCACAATTTTATTTATTGATTGTCTTCCTTATGAGTGGCGGTCGGGGACGAGCGATGGTCTTTTCCTACCAATCTATCACCCTAGGAGCATGCGCGTAGTGCTTTGGTTTTTGATGACTTCTAGATTTTTGCAACAAGTATATGAGTTCTTTTGACTAATGTTGAGTCCATGGATTATACGCACCTCACCCTTCCACCATTGCTAGCCTCTCTTGTGCCGCGCGACTTTCACCGGTACCAGACACCTACCATATACCTTCCTCAAAACAGCCACCATACCTATCTATCATGGCATTTCCATAGCCATTCCGAGATATATTACCATGCAACTTTCCACTGTTTTGTTCATATGACACGCATTACTTTTGTCATATTGCTTTTTGCATGATCATGTAGTTGACATTGTATTTGTGGCAAGGCCACCTTCATAATTTTCATACCTGTCGCTCTTGATTCATTGCATATCCCGGTACATCGCTGGAGGCATTCATATAGAGTCATATCTTGTTCTAGCTTTGAGTTGTAATCCTTGAGTTATAAATCCATAAAAGTGTGATGATCTTCATTATTAGAGCATTGTCCTAGTGAGGAAAGGATGATGAAGACTATGATTCCCCCACAAGTTGGGATGAGACTTTGGACTTTACAAAAAAAAGGAAAAAAAAAGAAAGGCCATAAAGAAAAAAAAGAAAGGCCAAAGAAAAAGAAAAAAATGAAAAAAAAATGAGAGAAAAAGAGAGAAGGGACAATACTACTATCTCTTTTTCCACACTTGTGCTTCAAAGTAGCACCATGATCTTCATGATAGAGAGTCTTATATGTTGTCACTTTCATATACTAGTGGGAATTTTTTATTATTGAACTTCGTTGTATATTCCAATGAAGGGCTTCCTCAAAGTGCCCTAGGTCTTCGTGAGCAAGCGAGTTGGATGCACACCCACTTAGTTTCTTTTGTTGAGCTTTCATATATTTATAGCTCTAGTGCATCTGTTGCATGGCAATCCCTACTCAATCACATTGATATCTATTAATGGGCATCTCCATATCCCGTTGATACCCCTAGTTGATGTGAGACTATCTTCTCCTTTTTGTCTTCTCCACAACCACCATTCTATTCCACATATAGTGCTATGTCCATGGCTCAAGCTCATGTATTGTGTGAAAGTTGAAAGAGTTTGAGATTATTAAAGTATGAAACAATTGCTTGGCTTGTCATCGGGGTTGTGCATGATTAAATACTTGGTGTGATGAAGATAGAGCAACACCCAGACTATATGATTTTGTACGGATAACTTTCTTTGGCCATGTTATTTTGAGAAGACATGATTACTTTGATTCTATGCTTGAAGTATCACTATTTTCATGTTAATATGAACTTTTATTTGTATCATTTGGATCTGAACATTCATGCCACAATAAAGAAAATTACATTGAGAATTATGCTAGGTAGCATTCCACATCAAAAATTTCTTTTTTATCATTTACCTACTCAAGGACGAGCAGGAATTAAGCTTGGCGATGCTTGTTACGTCTCCAATGTATCTACAATTTTTGATTGTTCCATGCTATTGTATTACCCCTTTTGGATGTTTATGGGCTTTATTTTACACATTTATATCTTTTTTGGGACTAACCTACTAACCGGAGGCCCAGCCCGTATTGCTGTTTTTTTTGCCTATTTCAGTATTTCGAAGAAAAAGGAATATCAAACGGAGTCCAAACGGAATGAAACCTTCGGGAGCGTGATTTTTGGAATGAATGTGATCCAGAGGACTTGGAGTGCAAGTCAAGAAGCACCCAAGGCCTCCACAAGATAGGAGGGCGCCCCCACTATAGGGTGCACCCCTGTCTCGTAGGCCCCTCGGGCGGCCATCGATGTACTTCTTCCTCCTATATAAGCCTACGTACCCCGAAAACATCCAGGGAGCCAACGAAACACAATTTCCACCATCGTAACCTTCTGTATCTGCGAGATCCCATCTTGGAACCTTCGCCGACACTCTATCGGAGGGGAATCGACCATGGAGGGCTTCTACATCAACAGCCTTGCCCCTCCGATGAGTTGTGAGTAGTTTACCACAGACCTACGGGTCCATAGTTATTAGCTAGATGGTTTCTTCTCTCTTCTTGGATCTCAATACAATGTTCTCCCCCTCTCTTGTGGAGATCTATTCGATGTAAACTCTTTTTGCGGTGTTTTTTGTCGAGATCCGATGAATTGTGGGTCTATGATCAAGTTTATCTATGAATAATATTTGAATCTTCTCTGAATTCTTTTATGTATGATTGAGTTATCTTTGCAAGTCTCTTCAAATTATCAGTTTGGTTTGGCCTACTAGATTGATCTTTCTTGCCATGGGAGAAGTGCTTAGCTTTGTGTTCAATCTTGTGGTGTCCTTAGCAAGTGACAAAAAGGGTTGCAAGGCACGTATTGTATTGTTGCCATCGAGGATAACAAGATGGGGTTTATATCATATTGCTTGAGTTTATCCCTCTACATCATGTCATCTTGCTTAATGCGTTACTCTGTTCTTATGAACTTAATACTCTAGATGTAGGCAGGAATCGGTCAACGTTTGGAGTAATAGTAGTAGATGCAGGCAGGAGTCGGTCTACTTGTTGCGGACGTGATGCCTATAAACATGATCATGCCAAGATAATCTCATAATTATTCGCTTTTCTATCAATTGCTCGACAGTAATTTGTTCACCCACCAATACTATTGCTATCTTGAGAGAAGCCACTAGTGAAACCTATGGCCCCCGGGTCTATCTCTTATCATATTTGCTTCCAATCTACCTTTATTTGCATCTTTACTTTTTGCATCTATATTATAAAATACCAAAAATATATTTATCTTATCATACTATCTTTATTAGATCTCACTTTTGCAAGTGGTTGACAACCCCTTTATTGCGTTGGTTGCGAGTTCTTTGTTTGTTTGTGTAGGTGCGTGGGACTTTTAAGGAGCCTCCTACTGGATTGATACCTTGGTTCCCAAAAACTAAGGGAAATACTTACGCTACTATTGCTGCATCACCCTTTGCTCTTCAAGGAAAACCAACGCAAGCTCAAGACGTAGCAGAGGCTGAGATGGCAATTTTGGGAGGCTTGATAAACTAGAGATAGGTAGCCCAGCATAGCAATAGAACGAAGCAACTAGCATAACAATGATAGTAGTGAGATCCAGGGTGACGGTAATCTTGCCTAAAATCCCTCTGGGAAGAAGAACGAGTCCATGAAGAAGACGAACAGATGAACACGAACCAAGCGTAGTCGAACGAATCCTCATGACCGCAACGAAACAAGAACTATCGAGAAGAAGCACAATCGGAAAGAAGCAAACAATAAGGTAAACACACCACACATAAACATGACATGATGCACAATCAAGCATGATGCATGCCAAGGCTATATTATGCTACTCATGGCAAGAGATGATGCATACCAGAACAACACATCAAAGCAAGTTTAAATGAGGCCGGAAACAACATATATCAAATCTGATAAGTCCTCATATGCAAATTTCGAAATTGGTCCAGATCTGAATAAATTCTATCTTCAAGTTGTTAAACAGAAATTTAAAATGCACCACGATGATCTACACGAAATTATAGTCAAGTTACATATAAAGTTCATTTAGTTCGGAGCTACGGCCTAGAAGATATGAGCAAAACAAGTTAAACATGACATTGACGCAAAATGCATTCAAACATCAAACAAACACTCTCAAAACAAGGATTCATCATGACATGTGCAACTACATGCAATCCTAAGCAAGTTTCATATATATCACGCTCAAAACGGAGCAACGGTGCCACACATACACTCCAAACAAGATATAACAACAATCTGCCCAAAACAGCAAGTAGGCACTTTGCAACCATCAAAACAATATTCTACAGGAAAAAAATGAGCATAAACTTGACATGAACTTCATGTACAGATAACATACTTCAAATATCATTAAGGTTGAGGTTCATAGGAATCAAGATTAAACCAATATGATCAATGCAAAATGCAACTTTATAACACAACAGCATATGCATGAGCAGAGTTAATATGATGGAAACTTGAGAGCAATAAAGAGACAAACTACAACAAGTAAACATAGCAACCAAGGGCATGGAATAAAAGTACACATAACGAAGAGAAAATAACATCCTGGCATCATATACATATGGCTCATGGATTAGTAGGAACCAACATGACAAGATTGAATGTTGAAACAGTTTTAGCAAGTGTAAAACAGCAACATTCTAGTAGCATGTTCGCAAGCATGAAACAGAGACATAAGACATCCAAAATTAGCAAACATGGCATGTGAACAAAGTACGCATATCATGCTATAATTCATGTAACTGGAGCATCTCGAGAAGAGACATAAAATAATTACTATCAAGCTCACAACATAGCCTCATGAAGTTAACAGGAATCTGGAACAATATATAAGCATGTTCACGGCAATTAAAACATATGCTACATGACATATATAAGGCATACAAATGCATGGCATGGTAGAGAATAACATGGAAAACAAAATATGTCAACTAAGCATCTCCAAAATATGCATGGATTAATTGATAGCATCAAGCAAACATGGCAACATGATATAGCAGTTTCAGCATTGACAAAAAGTTAACAGCAAGTAGCCCACTTCACAAGCTTGATGCACTCACTAAAGTGCATATAAAAAATACATGAATTGCAACCCTGTAAATACGGCATAAATATGCTCCTAAAACATGTAGACATCATGCCCATAGGATGCACACACAGAATGCAACAAAAATGAGAAATCAGCAAGTTACAGCAGATTTCAGCAGCTAACAACAAAGTGCACTTTTGCAACAGGGATCAAGATATCAGTATGAACCCTAAAATGAATACAAAGCACCCCAACATGAAGAGCATGAAGTGCAGAACATGTGCATATCAAGATCATCATCATAGCATCAACAATGACAAAGTTGTGGCACTCACAAGATGCACAAATGATGTTATCAATCAGCAGATTCCAGTAGTTTATATCATATATCAGTTTTGCATCGAAGATTTAGCCATCAGTATTGATAGGAACATGAATTCAAACTACTCTATCATGAAAAGCACTCTGAGATGAACATTTTGACATATCATGCATGCAAGACAGAGCAATACACACAAAGTTACATCATGTCTAATATGCACATGTGATGCCGAATATGCGAAGGACTTCGTCAAATTTCAAAAAAATGGAGAGCGTAGTTTAGCTAAAAAGCACACGGGCGGGGAATAGGGTGGAGCTCACCATGGTCTCTAGGCCCGGTCGGTGGAACAGGCCGGCGAATCTGGCGGTGCTGACGAGCGGGCAGGCTGGGCCACCGCGGATGCAGCCCATGAGGCTGAGCACTGCTCGTCGACCTCGTGTGCTTGCACGAGCAGGGGGAGGAGGCGGACATGGCAGCGGGCAGCGGCGGATCTACGCTGAGGAAGCGTAGGGGAGGCCCTGGAGGCGCGGATCCGGTGGAGGTCGAGGCCGAGGACCCGTTCCCGGCGTCGGTGAAGGCCACCGGCATCGATCGGAGCTTCACGGGGCGGTGGTGGCGGATCCTGCGGGGAAAAGAGAGAGAGAGAGCGAGGTGAGAGAGAGGGAGGACCAGGGAAGGAAGAGGGAGGCGCGGGGCAGCGACACTCATATGTGGGGCGGTGGCGGCCTGGACAAGGTCCGACGACGAGCGACGAGGCGGCGGGTTCGCGAGGCGGCGGGGACGCGCTGGATCGGGAGCTCTCCCGCATGGGGAGCTCGGACGCGAGGGCGGCGGCAGCCCGGGCCCTGGATGGGCTCGAGGCGGGCACCATATGGGACCTGAGGGCCGCGGCGAAGTGGGGCGCTGGAGAGGCGACGTGGAGGGCTACGAGTGGGTGCGGGAAGCGATGATGTGGCAGCTCTCAGTTGGTCGGGGCGACGCCTCAGGTGGCCGCGCGGCCTTTGGGCCGGCGACAAGTGGCGGTGGCGGGGTGGCTTGGTGCTGAAATCGAGTAGGGAGGAGGCTGGCGGCTGCGGGGATCCCGAGGGGAAGGCTAGAAGGTAGGTGGAGACTAGGGGATGCCCAAATTTAGAATGGGAGGTGTATATATATGGTAGGAGCTAGGGTTTGGGGGGTTTTGGGGGCTTTCAAAGCCCTCCGATCGCAATCGAACAGACCCAATCAAGAGGGAGGGGTAGCGGGCCTAGGTGGGCTGTGAAGAGAGGGCTTGGGCTGAGGGAAGAGAAAAGAAGTGCAGCCCGGCGACTTTTCCGGAGACCGAAACGTCCGACGAAGGTACCGGCAGCGGTACCGCTATATGTTTAATGGTTGGGATACCAAACGAGCTCCAAATGCGACGAAACTTGATAGGCGGTCTACCTACACTATAATAAGTCCACACGCCAAATTTCATCCCATTCCGAGAACATTTTTATGCCACTTATAAAATAATATTTCGGAGGAGCCGCGGGCGCGTGCGAGTGTGGTTGGGCTCAGAACGGACAACGGAGAGAACTGGGAGGACCCATACGGATGCAAGTTTATAAAAACATGCAGATGAAATGTAGATGATGACATGGGAAAATGCAACACGCAAGCAAACGGCATGGCAACGACGACGAATAACTGGAAGACACCTGTCGCATCGGATTCGGGGCGTTACAGAGGGCTGGATGAACAGGATGACCCCGTGAAGGGCTGGATGAACAGTACACGGTGGAGGGGTGGATGAATAGTAGCCCGTGGAGGGGTGGTTGAACAGGAGCCCGTGGAGAGGGGTGATTGAACAGTAGCCGGTGGAGTAGCGCGTGGTGGAGGCTAGATGAACAGGAGCCCGTGGATGAACAGTCGTAGGTGGAGGCTGGAGGAGGTCGACGGTGGATGAACAGTAGCCCGTGGGGGCTGGAGGAGGTCAACGGTGGAGATGAACAGTATCCCGTGGAGTCCCGTTTTGCGGTACGCCACACCCCTCCCGATGAATAGGACCCCATTTCGACCGTAGCGCTCCAACACAAGTCCGTTTCCTCTGTTTTACGGTACGCCACACCCCTCCCGATCAACATGACCCCGTTTCGACCGTAGGAGGTCCAACACAAGTCTGTTTCCTCTATTTTGCGGTACGCCAGACCCCTCCCGATGAATAGGATCCCATTTCGAACGTGGCCGGTCGAACACAAGGCCGTTTCCTCCGTTCTGCGGTACGCCAGGCCTCATTACCATCACCTGTTCCATCCAAGTCAGTTGGCTCCCACGCGTTCTGTTGCCTCCCGATGAACACGATGCATTCCGTTGCCTCCCTATGAACACGACGACGACGTAGTTTTTTCATTATGACCCAGCCATGTACACGAG
Source organism: Triticum dicoccoides (assembly GCF_002162155.2). Taxonomy (NCBI): domain Eukaryota; kingdom Viridiplantae; phylum Streptophyta; class Magnoliopsida; order Poales; family Poaceae; genus Triticum; species Triticum dicoccoides. The sequence goes on along the minus strand of NC_041393.1, from coordinate 556,469,961 downwards.
CCCTGGTCGTACGTATGCACGAGTAGGCGTTCGAGACCCCGCCCGTATGTACATACATGGCTGTATTTTCTTTCTTGCACACTAGCCGCTATACGTACATGTACATGCTACGTGCGCGCCTCTACTACGACATGTGCGCGCCTCTACATCCACCAGTATGTACGTACATGTTCGCGACCAGAATGACAACGCTACGTACGCTTCGACCAGGTGGGTCCCGACTGTCAGACACTTCCTTGCATGCAAAGATGTAGCTGGTGGGTCCCAGCAGTCTGGGGGGCGAATCGTTTTTTTACCCGAACGCACTTCCTTGCGTGCGAAGATGTAGCTGGTGGGTCCCAGCAGTTAGGGGGGAAACGTTTTTTCGCGAAATACAGTGGCCCGTCCGGTGGGTCCCAACTGTCAGGTGGACGAATCATTATTTCACGCGTAATAAGGAGTCACTTCCTTGCTGTGGCCGTGGACCCAGCTGTCAGCCTCTTCAAGTACAGTCCACGTCCGATGGAAGTCGTTCCTTGACCACGTTGACCACGCCACACCGAGAGCACCACGACGGTGGACGACGGTGAGGCCTAGGAAGGGGACGACCCGGAGCCGGGGAAGACGCGATAGTGGATGCCCACGCGGAGAGGACTACGAGGGTTCATTGGTTCGGCTGCAGTGTGAGGCTGCCGTCGCCGTAGAATAATAGGGTGTGTGGGTCAGTGGAGGGATGGCCTGGCCAATGGTGGGAGTAGTAGGGAGCGGTGAGGCCTCCATGGCAGCACAGCCGGCCGTGGGAGGCAGGAGCAGGTGGCACGACCGGCGCTACTTTGGGCGGCTGGAGCAAGAAGACCAGAAGTTGAAGAAGCACGACAGCCGTTGGATGGACATCCACTACTAGGAAAACCCTTATTAGTAGCGCTCGTTATTTGGCTATTAGTAGCGCGGGTGGGAGCGCTACTGCTACGACGCTACAGCTATTTTTTAGCAGTAGCGCTTGTTTTAACTAGCGCTACTGCTATGTGTATCTAGCAGTAGCGCGCCTCTGCCCATCTCTACTGCTAATGCTAGTAGCATGGCCCAACTAACAAACGCTACTGGTAAGCAGCGCTACTACTACTCCAATACCCCACGCTACGGCTAGTATTTTCTTTTTTTATGTTGCTGTATTCGTATTTTGACTTGTTTTATATAGTTACAACATACACATACACTGGAACTATATGAAAAAGGAATGTCTCATCATCATCATCGAAGTGGTAGAACATAGTCTCATCATATCAACATAGTCTCAACACAAATGATGTCGATCTCATCATCATCTCGAAATAGCGATACACATGACATGTATCTTACATTGTCACCGTAGACACATGTTTCATCATCTACCTAAACTAAGACATACACGATAAGAGCGATCACGATGATCAAAAGCGGTATTATGTAGTAGTTTTTGTAGCGGCGCTGGTTCTGAATCCCCTGTTTTGCTATGAATCTCAAGTAACTAGCTTCGGCTTCCGCTCTGCTATCAAACCCTTTCTGGCTTCCGCCAGAGAAGCCAGAGACTTGGGCCTGACACTCTGGCCACTCATCATACACACCCGGAACATGCCCTACATACACGGCATACCACTTCCTCGCCATCGTTGATCTATATACCTGTCAGAGATGCACATATATATACCATGAACCGAATTCAACAAAACAATTATGAAATAGAAGCAACATATATAGTAAACATAGTTAACAAATTTTATCGTACCGAAAGTAATTAACTAGAGCGCGGCACCATACATCTAATAGTTTCATCATACTGAGAGATTCGAAGTTTTGTCGTACAGAAAGTAACAAGTAACTAAACAGACACATTGTTTTTAAGCAGTGCACTCTTCCCATATGTCCATATCCGGGAGGACAGACCCAAGCTTAGTGAAAAGCGTCATGTCCTGACGCTGTAGGGAAATGCGGGTTCGGACATCACCTCGCGATATTGGGCCGGCGTAGAACATCCCATTCTCTTCGAGGACATCTTTGATGATGATGGATGCAATTTCCTGTTGGATACGGTAGAAATCATTTCAAAGTCGATTATCCGGCACGGCTCCAAAGGCTTCAGCCCATCTCTGGATATGGGTATCGGATGAAAATTTCATGCAAAGTGATTGCACATCCCTTCTGTACTCCATCATTAGATGGATGACGTCTAATCCATCATTCTCACTTCTTGCCGATTGCTGGATGCAACAGAAGTCAGTCTTGTGGGTGAAACAAAGCCCGGCCTCATTTGTGTTTTTGTGTAGGATGTAGCCACCCCGCACGCTGGAGCCCAGCAAAGCTCTGTCCAGAACTTACTTTATGTGTGTGTAATCTTTCTTCTGTATGTTCTTCGACGGGTCCAAATATAGAGCGCGGGAGTAACGCGGGTAAAGAACAATGAGAATGGCACGACACCCCCCGCTACGCAAAATACACGATCAAGTTTAGCCTCCATGCGTGCAAAGTAACTATTGAAATGCACGAAAGGATGTATATATGTGTTATAGTGCTATCCGCGGGTGATTTACCTGGGATGATAAGGTAGGAGAATCGTTTCTTTGTCATTATTGCTGACCAAGAATTCTTCGATGTACTGACTCGCATATTGACAGTTGGCGTCGTTGACTGACAAGAAGCCCTCATGCATCTAGTATGGTTCCGCGACTGCAAGACCGGTGACTTGCTCTCTCCTGACGATGTAGTTCATGTGCAGCGCATACAGGCGGACGAACGTAAAATCGAGTGTCCTCATTTGAAACATCTGGAAGATGTAATCAAACCTCAGGAAGAAGAGGTCCGCGGGGCATGTGTGGACATACATCTTGCAACTGCTCGGCACATGAACCGTATAAAGTGGGTATCCTGGATCATCCGAGGCGAGGAGGCTTCTCTCTGTCGAAAGCACATGGTCATGGAGTCTCCTGAGATCCCCTTCTATGGCAGCTAGTGCATTCGCCGGTACCATTGGCTCTCCTGCGACATGGATTAATGGCGCATGTTTCATCGGTACATGGTCAACCTTGGTCGAAGGTTGCTGGCTGCTAGAACCAACATTGCCAGCTTTATTGGATTTTCTTGCCGCCGGTCTCTTCCTCTGCTTCTTCTTGGTGGGCTAAGGTGCTGGTGGGTCTGTCAGACCCTCCCTAAGCACCACCCCTAGTGTTGTCGGGCTCAGCATTGGATGACTCTGGCTAAGTACTTGAGCTTGGGTGGAGCCAGCATCTGGAGTCGTGTCCTGCGAGGATTGCATGAACAAAGACTTCTTGCACCCCCGAGGACGTTCGGGCTCTGGTACATGCATCTCATATTCATATGGTTGACTCATTATTACTTTGTTGTCAAAGGCAGTATTGAAATACTGGTTAGGGTCATCGTAGGCATCCTCCATGTCATGATCCCTATCCTCTTCCATGGGGCAGATGGCATCATCTGCCGTCGGAATGGTTGGCCCTCCTTCCTCATGTCTCTCGATCTCAGCAAGCAGCACAGACGATGGTTGTACTTGTGTAGGTGGTGTTGTGGTCATACCTTCATGAGGTCCCGTTGGTGTGCTCCCGGCCACCTTGACACGAAGAAGATTTTTCGGCCATAGGATCGGCCAATTTTTGCATTAGCCAAGCTACGTGGGGGTCTCGTCATCCTCTCCATCAGTTTGTATGAGACGAGGGAGACCCTCGTAGCCCGCTTTCACACTCGCCACGGAGACCCTTAAGGCGTTATCAGGCATCTGCCGGCGGTGAAACAATCGATCCTTAGGCTTCACTATAGTACCCTTCCCCACATCCACTAACCCGCCCTTCATGTTGTAAAGGATGGAGCACGGAGTGGAGTCAGCCTACAAAGACATATACGTGCGGCGTCAGAGATCCAAAAAGAACGGCAACTGAAGATTAATTAATTATTGAGTTGATGAAGGTGTGACGACGCGTATTTACCGTGAGGGCGTCAAGCTCAGCCAATGTCGACGGCCCGACATTCAAGCCAGAGATGGAGCTAGGGCTGCTGTGAGAGCTGGGTGCAGGAGGAGGTGCTGGAGGAGGTGCGGGTGCGGTTGCCAATCTAGGTACGGGTATAGGTGCGATGTTCATTGAGTTGCTCCCGGTGAAGCTGGGCATGGGAAATTCACTTGGTGGCGCATTTGGATTTTGTTGCACCCATGCATGTGACCACTGTTGGAATCAAGGTTGTAAAGGCATCCACGAAATCAGATCTACAGGGAGCGATTATCTAGCTTTGGTCTCAGCCTTTGCTTTCTCCATCGCCCGCACCACCTTCTCGTTGATAGTCACTTGACTCAACTTCTTTCTCTGTCTTTTGGCCTCGGGGTCCTCGCTATAATAGTACTTCCAAGTGGCCCCATCCCCAGTGCCATGCACACGTCCATATTGCGGCCGCTGGCCGGGCGGGTGTCCCATTACTATGTTCATGGCCCGGTGGAAAGGAGTGTCCCACTTGTACTTCGCCGATGACTGAGTCGACGAGTCGCTCTCGGCCGCCGCAAGCTTGTGTTGCTCTCTCTGCAAAATGGACCGTGAATCATTTACGAATGCGACTAGAATGTAGTAGACTTCGTTGATCAGAACCTAATATGTAAGGTGGTAAAAGGATAATTACTAGTATTCTCATGAATTTCCTAGTCGGCCCGTCGGTGAAAAAAATCTTTTTCTTGGGGTCCCATGAGAACCGGGCCCTGATGAAGTCGTGCTCCGGCTGGTCGGTGAACTCAGCCAATGGGTCTGGGATCCCCAGACGTTCATGTTCTGCGTCCTCCTTAGCCCACACGGGCCTCTTTCCTGTGTAACCACGACTTCCAAGGCGGTGGTTCCCCATGTTCTTTGCCTGCAGCTGCTTGCCTCTCTCTGACCTGGCCTTGGCAGCTTCTTCATTGCAAGTCTCCTTGAACTTTTCAAAGTCCTCTATCATAATTTTCGGATTTTCTGCAACAATCTCGGTGTAGGTTTCATGCTCTACTTGAATCTCCTTTTCACCCTAGTTTTCCAAGCGCTCAATGCGTTGCTGAACTTCCCTAGGGCTTTGTTGTTGATATTTTTTATGGCATGATCATCCCATGGGTCGACTTTGTCATTACGACCGGGGAACAGGAATCTTGCGAGCAACCTAGTTAGAAGCAGCTTCTCCAATTGATCATTCTTCCGTATTTTTGTGGTGTTGATGTTAGCGGTATCCCATAGGATGCATGCTAGTTGGTTGCCGTAACACGCTGCCACTTCTCGCGGCTCTATTTGCTCGAACTCGCCAGGGTGCACCGCCGTGACCACCAGTCTTCCGGTGCCGAGCTCATTTCGGTGTCGTGTCCTCTTTTCCTTCTTTCCCTCACTGGCTTGGGAGGTCCCACCTTCCCGTGCTACAGTTAGGAACATCATCAGCGCCAGTCTCAGTGCTGGTGTCATTGGTGGCATCAGTGTCAGCGCCAGCGCCACCACCGTCGTCATCCGTCGGACACCCAGCTTCCTGTCTCTCCTGATCCGCCAAAAAGTCGAGGTAGGCGTGTGCTCGACCTAATTGGGAGTGAGAACCTCCGGCCTCATCGGTGTCGGTCATGTTTCCTAGGGTTCAATGTCGTAGTCGTTTAATTATCAAGCTTCATATAATAAAGTGAATAATGACGAAAAAAGTGACGACCTTGTTTTGCCAGAAATGTCATTCATTCCAGTCGTGACAAATCTCAAGCACTCGATATGTCCAACTTTCTAGCACAAGTCATGCCGAAATTCACGGAAAATTTTGGCATGACCTTTGCTAGAAAGTGCACATATAGAGCGCCTGAAATTTGCCGGAATGGAAATGAATCAACATTTCCAGCAAAACATTTGTCACTTAGGTCAATATTTTGCCAAATCATCAATATAAGCTGCAAAACTGATCTCACTACATAGAAGATCTCAATAGCAGCCAAATCATCACACACACACTGAATTAACTAAATCATGCATGATTCACTTAACTGAATTTACTGTCAATAGCAGCAACACACATGCATCAATAGCAGCAGCACACATGCATCAATATTAACACTAACTGAATTTCAAAAATTAACTAAGCAGCAGCACACAAAATATTTAACTGAACAGTGTGCTCTAACTGAATTTCAACAACAGCAGCAGCACACATGCATCAATATTAACACTAACTATCACTGGGCTAATACTAACACTAAAAACAATTAACTAACTAGCACTAATAGCAAATTAAGCTAACTAACACTAACTAACACTAACAACAATTAAATTAAGGCATATGTCTAGTGCTAGCTGGCATTGCTGGGCGTCGCCGGCTGCTTCACGGAGGGAGGCGCTGAAGGGGTCGGGGTCGGAGGCCGGCGTCGGGGTCGCCGGGGTCGCCGATCTGCAGAGAGCGGGAGGGGGTCAGAGAGAGAGAGAGAACCGGGGCTGAGAGGTCGGAGAGGAAGGAAGAGGGGCCGGGGGCATACC
>NC_041393.1:556458684-556463192 GCF_002162155.2 Triticum dicoccoides | reverse complement strand
GGCGTGGGCGGGGCGGCGTGGGCGGTGGAATCAAGAGGGGATCGAGCGGAGCGAGTGAGAGAGAGTTAGAGAGGATCGAGCGGACTGGTGCTATAGCTAACTTAGCTATAGCGCGTGTTGGAAAAACGCGCTATAGCTAACTTAGCTATAGCGCTGGTCCAGCAAAAACGCGCTACTGCTACTTCTTTTGTTTATTTATTTTTTATTTTCCTTTTTCTTAGCTATAGCGCTTCCCTGGATAAAATGCGCTACTGCTAACTCTTTTTTTCTTTTTATTTTTTTTTCTTTTTATTTTTTTATTTTTCTTGCATTTCATTTTCCACAACTTATTAGTTTCTTTTTCTTTTTCTTTTTCTTTTCATTTCATTTTGCAAAACTTCCTTTCTTTTTCTTTTTCTTTCATTTGCACTTTTCTTTTTCTTTTTCTTTCATTTTGCAATATACCATTGTTTCCCTCCGTATAATAATTAGTATAATATATATCTTACATCATTTGACCGCTATCAGCGGTATACAAAATAGCTAGACACACACAAACTTTGGGATTAGTTTGTCAGCTTGGGCGATGACGATGCTTCAAACTGATCTTCTTCCCTCTTTTGTTCGTTGTCGAATAATTGAGCCCATGGTCGTGACTTTTCCTTCTCCAGGGATTACGATCTTTCGTAGGTAATGTAGTCTTCATTCTTCTTTTGACATATGTTTCGTCGTCATCAGCATCATCTTCCCTCATCGGATCACCGTACTGGTCATAGTCTTCCTCGTTGGCGACTCCATCCATTCCGGCGATGCTCCTTTTGCTTCTCCTCACGCGAACCCGGCTGGGATTGATCAGATCAGTTATGAAGAAACATTGTGTCACGTGTCTAGCGTGTACCCATGGCTCATTTTTGGCGCTGGCGTTGACGGTACCGCTATCATCGGAGTCGGGTATACACATGGTAGTGAAATGTCGGTTTTCTTTGTGTACATTTTTAGCCCATCTAACATGGAACATCGTCGCGTTATGCAATCCAGAGTAGTTAAGCTCCCATATTTCTTCGACCCTTCCGTAATATCTTTCAAATACGTTCCCGGTCATGGCTTCCATCATCACCACTGAGTTTTGGTCATCACTATTTTTATCTTTCTCCTTCGTGTAGAACGTGTATCCGTTGATATCGTATGCTTGATAAGTCGCGAGGTTGGTCGAGGTGCCATGTGCTAAGGCGTGTATGAGTGATCCATTCGGACAACCCTCATCCGGGGGATTAGCCAGAACTCGCTCTTTGAACGAACGCAAGAAAGTGGAGTTGTGCTCTCTAATAACTACAGCGTCCGTCCTGTGCACCCCACGGTCACGGTACTTCTTTGCGATGGTCTCTTTGTGCAGTGTCACAAAATCTTCTAGCGCATCTAGGTGTTGTAGCACTACTAAGTTTTCCCTGTCAAGGTCATTTTGTCGGCCCGAGCGTAACACATTCACATCCCTATGACCGTTGGTGTGACCTTCGCCTTCGAGCCTTCCACGGTGCTTGTTGACGGGCAAACTAACAACAGGGTCTTTGGTTAGATAACTCTCACAGAAAGAGATGCACTCTTTGGTCAGATATCCCTGGGCTATGCTTCCATCTGGAAGGGACATGTTACAAACAAATCCTTTGATTACCCCATTCATCCTCTCGAACGGCATCATGCTATGCAGGAATGTCGGCCCTAGGTCGATGATGTCGTCCATGATGTGGACACATAGATGCACCATGACATCAAAGAACGCGGGCAGGAAGTACATCTCTAGCTCATTCAGTATGACAACGATCTCTTCTTGCAGCCTATGGAGTTGCTTCACACTGATCGACTTTCGAGAGATAGCATCAGAAAAGTGGCATAGGTTAGTAAGCGTCTCACGCACATGTGTGTCCATAATCCCTCTAAGTGCAACCGGGAGTAACTGCGTCATCATCACATGACAGTCGTGAGACTTCATCCCACTGAACCTTTTTTTCTTAGTGTCTAGATATCTTCTTATCTTCCCACGGTATCCAGAACTAACTTTGATTCCGGCAAGGCACTTGAACAATTGATCGACCTCCTTCGGATCTAAGGTGAAGCAAGAGGGGGGGGCAGTATTGTTCTTCCTTCTTGTTTACTTTTTTGCCCCTATCTTCCGTCTCCATCTCCATCTCGGTCTCCTCTGACAACCTTTTACCGGGCATTTGAAGATCTTTCCCGATTTTCAAAAAATCCAAGTCTTTTCTTGCCTTTGGCCCATCCTTGGTCCTCTCCGGCATGTTCATCAATGTTCCAAGCAAACTCTCAAGGATATTTTTTGTGATATGCATTTGATCAAGGCTATGAGGCGTGTCGAGTATGGGCCAGTATTCCAACTCCCAGAAAACAGATCTCGTCTTCCATATCTTCAGCAGGGGCTCTGGCGCCTTTTTCTTCGTCTTTCCCGGCGAGGGGCACTCTTCCCAGTTCTTCAATAACTCATATATTTCTACACTGCTACGCTTACATGGAGGACCTCGATGCTCAGCCTTACCATTGAATAGATCTCCACGCTTTCTCCATGGGTCATCCTTCTCGAGCCATCTTCGATGCCCCATGTACACGATTTTTGAAGACCCGCCATCTTTCGATAGCTGCAGAGAAGTTGTATCATCCATGCACCTCGTGCATCCTCAATATCCGTGGCACACCTGGCCGGAGAGATAGCCGTAACTGAGATAGTCCTGCACCGTCGTGATCAGCGCGGCTCTCATGTAGAAATACTCTCCTTTGCTAGCATCCCATGTCTTGGCCGGCGTTGTCCTCTTTTAGTAACCCGAGATACATATTTATATCATTTCCCGGTTGTCTCGGCCCTTGAATAAGCATAGCCATGTGTATGTATTTTTCCTTCATGCACAACCAGGGGGGAGGTTGTACATCCATACAAACACGGGCCATGTGCTATGATTGGTGTTCTGGTTGCCAAATGGATTCATGCCATCACTACTACCGCCATGCACGATGTTCCTTGGATCATTTGCGAAAAATTCAAATTCAGCATTTAATGCTCTCCACTCGCTAGCATTTGCGAGGTGTCTCAGCTTCGGTTCATCTCCGTCATCTGGCTTCACCCTCTCCGCGTGCCAGCGCATAAGATTTGCTTCCTTAGGATCTATGGAATACCGCTGTAGACGCGGAGTGATCAGAAAGTACCATACAACTTTCTGTGGAGCTTTCTTTTCGTCCTTTTTATATCGTGAAGCATTGCACTTTGGACAGATGGTTTTTTCCGCGTGCTCGTTCCAATATATGATGCAATCATTGATGCATGCGTGATATCTAATATGTGGCAGATCAAGAGGGCACATGCTTTTTTTGCCTCCTCGACACTAGTAGGACACAGGCTTCCCGCGGGAAGAACCTTCTTTAGGTACTTCAGAAGCTCATCCAGGCTTGTATCTGTCCATTTGTTTTTTGCCTTCATCTTTAGAAGTTCTAGTGTGAAACTCAAGCGGGTCACCTCAGGATTATTGCAACCATCATACAAAGGAGTCATCGAGTCTACCTCCAGTTGCGCCAGTTTGGCCTCCTCTCTAGAAGCAGCTCTATCGCTAGTCGTCTTCTTGTGAAGCAGGTCTCGAACATGCGGGTCCCGCATGGCTGAACTTAGTAGCGACGTATACGGTGGCGTGCCCGCGTCTTCTCCGCCTTGAACTGCCTCTTCGCCATCGACATTTCCGAGGCCGTCTTCCTCTTCGGGCACATAATCGGTCATCTCTTCGTCTGGTGGCCCCATGTCATTATTTCCTGCCCCGTCGACGTCCCCCTCATCATCATCATCATCTTCTTCTTCACTTATCCATCGAGTATGGCCATGCATGAATCCATGCATGAGCAGGTGCGCCTTGAATTTACCACCCTCAAAGGGGTCGAGCCTGATTATTCCTTTGCATTTTCGACACGGACATAAAACATCCCTCAGTCTTTTTTCATACATGTCATCCACAGCGGATTGCCAGTATCTTCCCACCATCCTTCCATTGACCTTCATGATCACCTGCGGGCGGAGCAAATATTATAACCACGTATGTATGCATGCATGGATCAAATTCGTACAAAAATTCGGCATGACCTTCCCTAAACATAGGACATATTGAATCGACATTTCCGCAAAACATAGGCAAGTAATGTCACCCACATTATTTTATCAAATACACAATGTAGGCAACTCAAATTATGCCACACACAATTCGATCAGTATATATATTCCAATATCACCCATATATATATATAGTTTCGGTCCTATCCACACAACCACCTTTTTTTGCTCACCTATGTGTCGAGAGGGATATCGAGCACCTTTCTTCTTAATTACCTAGTAGCTCTAGATATATAGATCTAACTAGGTAGCTAGCTAGCTAGGGAGAGAGAGAGAGAGAGAGCTAGCTAGCTAGGGAGATAGTGGGAGAGGAGAGGGAGAGAAGAGGGAAGGCATTCATGGAAGTGGGAGGAGGGAAAAGAAGAGGGGGAGGGAG
>NC_041393.1:556421717-556458524 GCF_002162155.2 Triticum dicoccoides | reverse complement strand
GGGGGCTCTAATGGAGGGGTGGTGGAGGGGCAAAGAAGAGGGGGAGGGAGGGGGGCTCTAATGGAGGGGTGGTGGAGGGGCAAAGAAGAGGGGGAGGGAGGGCTCTAATGGAGGGGTGGTGGTGGGGGAGCATTCAAAGGAACAAGCAAGGTGAAAGGAAAGGGGGAGAAAGGAAGGGGGAAGAAGAGAGGGGAGGAAGAAGGGGAAAGGTGGTAGGTGGCTGGCGGGCATAGCAGTAGCGCGGGTCACCTATACGCGCTACTGCTATGGCAGCTTGCAAAATATCTACAGCTAGGGTTGCACTGGTTATAGCGCTGGCCAGAAACACACGCTACTGGTAAAATGTTATACATATAAAAATTAGCAGTAGCGCACTTAGTAAAACAAGCGCCATAGACACTATACTAGCAGTAGCGCTGGTTAGAGGACAGGCGCTGCTGCTATTTTTTGACCAGGGGGTGTGGTGTGTTACACTTAGTAGTAGCATGGGACCAGGTAACAAGCGTTGCTGCTAACTTATACCAATAGCGTTGTTCGTAGCCAGCACTACTACTAACTACTAGTAGCGTTGGATTGCAAACAAACGCTACTGGTAAACTTCTATCTATAGGCATTTTCCTAGTAGTGATCGTACAGTCACTACAGCTAGAATCGTTTATATTGACTAAGTTGACAAAGCCCTTGGTACGCGTCAACTTAGTAGGCCCACAGGTCAGCTTCCAAAACGGTGCGCCCCAGATGTTAGGGGGAGGAATCATTTTTGGGCGGGTGAAGCTAGAATATCTGAGATTGAAGAAGAAGCACATCATCCGTTGGATGGACATCCAACAGCCACAACTGCTAGAACCGTGTGTTGACCATAAGTTGACAAAGCCTTGCATACGCGTCAACTCTCTTTTTTTTAGGGGACGCATCAACTTAGTAAGGCCAAAAGTGTGTGGCAGAGAACTTATAGCCCATTTGAGATTTGTAAGAATGTGCAGCCCATTTTTGAATTCTAATGGAATTTATTATAGACCATTTACAGTTTGTTAAAAGTAGAGCCCATTTAAACCAACCGTTCAAAACAGAATTCAATAAAATTTCCCACATTTTGATGGGATCCGAAATATTTTTATCCAGAAATTTCTAGTCAGATTAAATACAATTTCAATATAAATTTATATTACGTAAAAATTGAACGAAACATTGCGCTCGCAACATTAATGAAACTAAAATTTCAATATCCAAAAATAATATTTTATAAAGTAATTACGTGTTTGGTGCATTTTTTATAGTTACTGTCGAGTTTTATAATTACATCCCATTTATTATTTCTTAAAGCCCATTTTCTTGTTAAGCCTAATGCATCCCTCCTAGGAAAGATTTGCAGCCCAGCGGGGCGGAGAATAACAACTTGACCTTGCCTGGGTATTCGTAAAACAAAAGTATAACTGGGCTAGGCATTTTCAGCTTGAAAAAAATTAATATACGGGCTGGATATCTGGCCTAGACTAGACGGGCCACGGCCCGCCCAGTTAATACCTGCAGCGATGTTTTTGTTGTTGCTCAGAGTTAATATGTGGGCTAAACATCGCTCAAGAAAAACTCTGCAGTGCTCACACCTCAAAACCACAAATACTGCTCGAGCTGCTTGGTCCCACCTGTCGGCTGCTTCTTGTGCAATTCTCTCATTTATTGACTACATAGGTTGACAATGGTGTGGGACCGTGATGTCAAGAAACCGGGAGGATGCAAAAAAATTATAGTTTTATATAATAAGGAGGCACTTGCGTATGTGAGGCTATGGCCCTGGTGGGTCCCCATTGTCATCCTCTCCAAGTAAAGTCATCTCCTCGCCCGCGCGTGCTTTCCGCCCGAAATAGTCAGCGCCGCCCGCCCCACTTCCCGGTGCAGGCGATTGCTCCGCCTTCAAACGACACAAGTGCCATCCGTCCATCCATCTCCCGCCCACATTAATGATACGCGGTTGCCGAGGCGGCTACTCCGGCGCCACATGTCCGTCCCTCCGCGGCCCACCATTGCTATATAAACTGTTGCGCCGGCCCTAGCCGCAGTCATCCGCATCCGTTCCCTTTCTCTTGTCGACACCAATACTGCCCACCATGGCTTCCTCGCACCCCAGCGCTCTTCGGCGGGCGGACGATGGACCACAAGGAGATGGCAGCCATTGCTACCGACTGGCTGGCCGGCAGGCAGCCAGAGGACGACGATGTCCCAATGGAGAACATGCTAGTCGATGATCCGGCGCCAACCCCCTCCTCCGCGCTATCCTCGTCGGTGCATTGCACCATGACCACCGGTGAGGCCCGTGCCCAATATATGGACATGGTGAGACAGAAGCGTGAGGAGCAGTTCCGAGAGGCGCAGGCCGTCTCCGCCTACAACCACCATCTCCTCCAGGAGCACCTACAGGCGGAGGAGCAGATCGCCGCAGAGCGGGCGGAGCAGGAGGAACTGCTCGACTCGTACCGCTCCGCCTGCGAGGGCCGCCTCGAGCGCTGGCGGTACCGCATGCGGGTGGCTGTCGGTGTACTAAAGTAGGGGTACCTTAGTACCCCGAACTTGTGCACGGGCAGTCGCAGCGTCCCCGCGGCAAGCCTTGCCGGGCGTCCGCCAAGTCCTTTCACTATTCATATTACTGCCATTCAAGAACAAAGTGTAACTGAGAAGACAAGGCCACGGCAAGAGAAGCTTGCCGGGAAGGACAAGACCCCGGCAAGAGGAGCTTGCCGGGAAGGCCAACCAAGGCACTCCAGAAAACTTGCCGCGACGCACCGCGCGTCCCGGCAAGACTCGACAAGCGGCAAGCTTGCGGGTGCGACAAGACAGAGACCGCGGCAAGGCACTTGCCGCGGAGAAGCCACCGCCCTGCGCCCGCGCTCCAGCGCATCCAACAACGTGTCGCCGCAGGATCGCTCCTGGTGCACGTGGCACAGAGCTGTACAGCCATGCGGTGCGAGGTGGCAAGCGAAGATGACTAGGAGGCCATCGTGGCGATCGGTGGCGCCCCTAACGGTCGTTTCCTACACTGTTGGGGTGACCGGACGGGCATTAAATGCCCTTGTCCCCTGCCGTCAGAGTTAGGTAGGGGGCACTGTTGATAGTGGTTGTACCAACCCGCGTTTTTACGTTTCTACCCCTCTCTCTGCGTTGCCACCTGTCGGTGACCCCTTTAGACTATAAAAAGGAGGCCCATGCGCACGTAGAGGGGGTTGGGTTCGGTTCGACGCACTCGAAACCACAGCACACCCACGCTCTCAAGCAAGAACAAAATACAAACACAAAGCAGCAGTAGGAGTTTTATCCCGCCGGGCAGCTCCGAAGCTGGGTAAAATCCCTCGCGTGCTCGACCTCGATCTGCTCTTTGCGCGCCCTCCGCTCAATGCCGAACCGAAAAGGGGCCCTGCCCCATAGGTGCTCGTGCCTCCACCACGACATCTCTGGCGCGCCAGGTAGGGGGCCTCGAGGTTGTGCGAACCTGATCCGGTCTCCGCGCACGCTACATCAACATCTTCATCGACATGCCACCGAAGAAGAAGACTTCGGAGGTGGCCGCTCCGTCTACGTCGATTCCACCGCCACCGGAGCAAACGGGCGGTGGGGTAGACGCCGGCGGAGGAGCGGGCGCCGACGGTGGGACTCACGTCGTCACCAGGTCCAAGGACAACGCCCCGCAAGCTTCTGCGTGTGTACATACGCCGCACCCTTCTCAGGGAGTGCAAGATCGACAACGCCATGGTGCTCCTAGCACCGTACTTGCGTTGGAGCAAGGCCACGCTGGTGGATCTCGGGGCGTTCAAGACCAGCGTGAACGCCAGCATGCTGGCACGAGTGAGGTGCAGTCGCCTGGATGGGGTACTGCTCCTTCCAACCCAGTTGGGAGTCCGAGCATATCCCGCTCCTCGCGCCGCTCGCCGCCGCCGCCGAAGACCCCAGAGGAAGCGTTGGCCCGAGCCCAACTGCTACTAGACTACCCTCCAGCGCCGCACAAGATCGACGACTGGAGGCCCACCATTCAGAGCCTCATCGGCTTCGCCAACGGCGACAAGCCCCGGCAACCGAGCACCTCGAAGCAGCGGCAAGACGCTCAGGCGCAAGCCGTTGGCGACAAGACTGGTGGGGGTGCCACCATTGTGCACTCCCCGCCAAGAAGGCCGAGATCGCCGACTCGCCGGGCCAACCTCGACACCGACTCCACTGCATCGTCGGACCCGCGAGCTCACCGCGATCAACGCCAAGTTCTTCAAGAACGACGACATGAAGACGCTCGCACTCGCATCGAGCGTCGGAGAGATGCGCGACGTCAGTCTAACCAGCGCGCTGGGCCCACTGTCGATATGCATGCGCCAGGGGAACCAGGCGATTTACCGTACGTGGTAGGTTGCCCTGCGTTCACTCGTGAGCTGCGGCAAGTCCAGTGGCCCGGCACCAAGAACTTCAAGCCAGATGTACCCGAGAAGTACGATGGCAGGATACATCCGTCAGAGTTCCTCAGCGTCTACACCATCGCAGTGCAGGCTGCCGGGGGGCGCGACGAGAAGATCCTCGCCAACTACTTCCCGCTGGTGCTCAAGCCCAACGTCAGATCTTGGCTCATGCACTTGCCGGACAACTCCATCTCTTCGTGGGCGGACTTGTGCCATCATTTTGTCGGCGCCTTCACAGGCGGCCACAAGCCCCATGGCCAGGAGAGTGATCTTCATCTGCTCGCCCAGAAAGAAGAAGAACCCCTGCGCAAGTACATACAGAGATTCAGCCAGGTGCAGCGCAACATCCCAGACGTCCACCCTGCCGCGGTTATCAGCGCGTTTCATCAGAACGTGCGTAACCGCAGGATGAGGGAGGAGATGGCGATGTGCAAGATCAGAGATGTTAGCGAGCTATATGCTCTGGCCGACAAGTGTGCACGTGCTGAAGAAGGGAGGAAACTCCCTGGAGAGAATGCAGGAGTAGAAGGATCTGACAGTGAGGACGCCCCTCCGGCAAAGAGGAACCGGAGGCGGAATAACAGAAAAAGGAAAGCTTAGGATGTGCTAGTTGTTGAGCAGTCCGGCAACGGAGGCGGCGCCGACAAGGCGAAGGCCGCCGAATCCGGCGAGGCTGTGGTGGCCGCCGACAAGCAGGACAGCTCTGACAAGCAATACTGCAAGATCCATCGCACCAAGGGCCATGACCTCCAAGCTTGCAAAAAGGTTGAGCAGATGGCAGAGCTACAGAAAGCTGAATATGAGCGTCGCGACAAGGAGAAGGCCCAGGAAGGTGGCGGAGCATCCGGCAAGAAGCGTCCCACCCGGGGAGGGCGCCGCGGCAAGATCAAGCAGCGGCAAGGAGACAGACCTCCCCGTGGCCGCGACAAGGACGAAGAGGAAGATGAGGATGATGAGATGGACGAGGATGAGACCGATGAGCAAGAGTTTCAGAAGGCAACGGAGGTTTTGTGCATTGACGGCGGTGCTTCTCTGCACACCTCGCACCGCCAACTCAAGCAGTGGGTGCGGGAGGTAAATGCAACAGAACCATCAGTCGAATCGCGCAAGCCCCTGAAGTGGTCCAGCACGCCCATCGTCTTTGATGTCGAGGATCACCCTGATCGCATCACTGCGGTCGGGTGCTTGCCGATGTTCGTTTCGCCAACCATCCGCAACCTCAAGGTCACGAAGATGTTGGTTGACGGCGGGGCCGGCCTAAATCTGATCTCTTCCGCGGTGCTCAACAAACTCCAGTTCCCCGACAGCGAGCTCGAACAAACTGGTACCTTTCAAGGAATTAATCCGGGAAGGAGCAAGCCTAAAGGAAAGATCACATTGCCTGTCACATTTGGCAGTGAGCTGAATTTCAAGACAGAGAGAGTCACATTCGACGTTGTTGATTTCCCATTGCCATACAATGGGATACTTGGCCGACCGGCGCTTGCCAAGTTCATGGCAGCCTCTCACTACGCCTACAATGTGCTCAAGATGCCTGGTCCGATAAGTGTCATTTCTGTCCAAGGCGACAAGAAGGATGCACTTATCTGTACCGACAAGATCTACCGGGAAGCAGCAGCCGCAGCAGAGCGCAAACCACTTGCCGCTGAAGCTCCCGGGAGGAAGAAGAAGAAGACCAAGTCCGGCAAGAGTAGCTCTGATGCCCACTCCGGCAAGCGCACCTCTTCGGAGTGCTGCGCTACCTTCGAGGACGCACCATCGAGCTCCACCGGCAAGTGCAAGAAAACGAAGACAGCATCACCAGAGACCAAGAAAGTGGCCACCAAGGAGGACGGCACTGGTGGTACCTTCACCATCAGTGCCACGCTTGACCCTAAATAGGAAAGCGCGCTCGTTGCTTTCCTGCGGGCGAATGTCGATGTGTTTGCATGGCAGCCATCTGACATCCCCGGTGTTCCCAGGAAAGTAATTGAGCACCACCTAGCCGTCTGCCCTTACGCGCGGCCCGTCAAGCAGAGAGTTAGGAAGCAAGCGGTGGAACGCCAAGAGTTCATCACAAAAGAGAACAAGAAGTTGGAAGCAGCAGGCCTTGTCCGAGGAGTACTCCATCCAACGTGGTTAGCCAATCCAGTAGTCGTGCGCAAGGCGAATGGGAAGTGGAGGCTTTGTATTGACTTCACGGATGTTAATAAAGCTTGTCCCAAAGATCCATTTCCCTTGCCGCGCATTGACCAGATTGTCGACTCCACAGCAGGATGTGATCTGCTTTCATTTCTTGATGCATACTCAGGATATCATCAGATCTTCATGGCAGAAGAGGATGAAGAGAAAACCGCATTCATTACTCCATGTGGCACGTACTGCTTTGTACGAATGCCTTTCGGACTAAAGAATGCTGGTTCCACATTTGCAAGGGTAGTCAGTCATGCTTTTGAGCCACAGCTGCACAGAAATGTAGAAGCTTACATGGATGACATAGTGGTCAAGAGCAAAGACAGAGCAACTTTGATCCAAGACTTGGATGAGACTTTTGCAAATCTGCGCAAGATCAATCTCAAGTTGAACCCCGAGAAGTGCGTGTTTGGAGTTCCCTCCGGCAAGCTCCTCGGGTTCTTTGTGTCCCAGAGGGGGATCGAGGCAAATCCCGACAAGATCAAGGCCATCGAGAAGATCGAAGCACCGAAGCACCTCAAGGATGTGCGGAGGCTTGCCGGCTGTGTAGCTGCTCTTAGTAGGTTCATCTCTAAGTCCGCGGAGCGCGCCCTGCCGTTTTTCAAGATTTTGAAAAAGGCAGGTCCAATGAAATGGACTCCAGAGGCGGAGGCCGCACTCCAGGATCTGAAGAGGTACCTATCCACCACTCCTACACTTGTCGCACCTAAACCACAAGAAAAGTTGCTTGTGTATCTAGCGGCAACCAATCAAGTGGTTAGAGCTGCGTTAGTGGCGGAGAGGGAGGCAGATGATGAGCCAGCGGCCGCGGCAGGCGAATCCAGTGACAAGCAGGGGGCTTCTCCGTCAAGCTCCGGTCCCGGCAAGGATGGATCTGTACAGTTGCCGGAAGAGAAACAGAAGAAGATTGTGCAGCGCCCAGTTTATTTTGTCAGCTCCCTTCTACAAGGGGCTAGATCAAGGTACTCTGGTGTGCAGAAGTTGCTTTTCGGCCTTCTCATGGCCTCGAGGAAGCTGCGCCATTATTTTCAAGCACATGAGATCACAGTCGTCACTCGCTTTCCGTTGAAGAGGATATTGCAGAATCCAGAAGCAACAGGCAGGATTGTCGAGTGGGCACTGGAATTGTCAAGCTTTGGCCTCAAGTTTGAGAGTACCTCAACTATCCAGAGCCGAGCCTTGGCGGAATTTATAGCAGAATGGACGCCAACACCTGATGAAGAAACTCCGGAGACGAGCATCCCCGTCAAGGAGGCAAACAAAGAATGGATCATGTACTTTGACGGTGCCTTCTCGCTGCAAGGTGCCGGTGCGGGCGTGTTACTCATTGCACCCACCGGAGAGCACCTCAAGTATGTGGTCCAGATGCACTTTCCCAAGGAGCAAGCAACAAACAATACTGCAGAGTATGAAGGGCTGCTTGCCGGACTCAGGATTGTAGCAGAGCTTGGGATCAGGAAACTCATTGTCAGGGGTGACTCGCAGCTTGTCGTCCGTCAAGTAAACAAGGATTATCAGAGTCCATTGATGGAAGCTTACATTGATGAAGTGAGAAAGCTAGAAGAGCATTTTGACGGCCTGCAGATGGAACATGTTCCAAGAGCTCAGAACGACATTGCAGATGGCCTGTCAAAATGTGCCGCACTTAAGTTGCCTGTGGAACCAGGGATTTTTGTGCTCAGGCTGACTCAACCATCTGTGACACCATCAACTGGACAGAGTAAAAAGAGAAAGTTGGTTACTGGCGACTACTTTCCGGCAGAGCTCCCCGAAGCCGCCGCCAAGAAGGTCCCCAGGATCAACACAAAGAGTGCTGAGGAGCAGTCTGCTCCGACAAGCCCCAGGGTTTGTTTCATTGTAGTAGACGCTCCCGACAAGTTGTGTCCCGACATGCTTGTCGGGGACCATCATGCTCCGGCAGGATTACATATTCTTGCCGTAGAAGCAGATGTTCCCGCAGCAGCATTTGCGCCTTTAGTCCTTGTCGTCGAGCCACAAGCTCCGGCATGGGCACAGCAGATCGTCCATTTCCTTCAAATAGGAGAACTTCTCGAAGAGCAAGAAGAAGCAGAGAGAGTAGCCCGGCAATCAAGTATGTACTAGTTTGTCGATGACATACTGTACAGAAGAAGATTCAACGGAGTGAAATTGAAGTGCATTGCCCGGGAAGAAGGACAGGAGCTGTTGGCGGAGATCCATGGAGGCATATGTGGTCACCACATTGGCGCAAGAGCACTTGCCAGCAAAGCCTTCGGCAAGGCTTCTTTTGGCCGACAGCCCTCCAGGATGCAACTGCACAAGTAACCAAGTGTGAAGCGTGCCAGTTCCACTCCAAGCAGATACATCAAACAGCTCAAGCTCTCCAAACAATCCCTTTATTCTGGCCATTTTTGGTCTGGGGGCTCGACATCCTCGGCCCCTTTCCCCGAGCTGTCGGGGGCTTTGAGTACTTGTACGTGGCGATCGACAAGTTCACAAAGTGGTCGGAAGTGGAAGCAGTGAGGAAGGTGACAGCACAGTCAGCAGTCAAGTTCTTCAGGTCAATTGTTTGCCGTTTCGGAGTCCCTAACAGGATCATCACCGACAACAGCACACAATTCACGAGCCGCACCTTCATGCAGTACGTCCAAGATCTTGGCGCCA
This sequence comes from Triticum dicoccoides, assembly GCF_002162155.2. Classification (NCBI taxonomy): domain Eukaryota; kingdom Viridiplantae; phylum Streptophyta; class Magnoliopsida; order Poales; family Poaceae; genus Triticum; species Triticum dicoccoides. Next base: position 556,449,279 of record NC_041393.1, on the reverse strand, counting down.
AGATCTGCTTCGCTTCTGTTGCTCACCCGAGAAGCAACGGTCAAGCGGAGAGGGCAAACGCTGAAGTGCTGCGCGGGCTCAAGACCAGAACTTTCGACAGGCTGCACAAGTGCGGAAGAAATTGGATCAAGGAGCTGCCGGTGGTTCTTTGGTCGATCAGGACGACGCCAAATCGAGCCACTGGACAGACACCTTTTGCTCTTGTCTACGGAGTAGAGGCAGTTCTCCCCACGGAACTCGTATACGGATCGCCTCGAGTGCTCGCTTATGATGAGCTTGAGCAAGAGCAGCTGCGGCAAGATGACGCGCTGCTCCTCGAGGAGGATCGTCTTCAGGCTGCTGTACGAGCTACTCGCTACAAGCAAGCTTTGCGCCGCTATCATAGCCGCAAAGTTAAAGCCAGAAGCTTCGAGGAAGGCGACCTTGTTCTTCAGCGCGTTCAATCCGCCAAGAATTCCAACAAGTTGATGCCGAAGTGGGAAGGCCCTTATCGGGTGAAGCGAGTCACTAGGCCCGGCGCTGTCCGCCTAGAGACCGAAGATGGCTTTCCGGTGAGCAACTCCTGGAACATAGAGCATCTTCGCAAGTTTTACCCATAAGGCGCGGTTGCCGGAACCTGTTCCGGCAACCACCTTTTGTACAAGCCTTGCCGCTGTTGCATGTAACCCTTTGTACAAAGACGGGTGCAGACCCCGTGCATAAATAAAGATCACATGCTATGCAAAAGTTGTCAAAATTCATGCTGTTTTCTTTTTCGCATGTATAAACTGACATCTTGTGCAGAACTAAACCCCGGTAAGCACTAACGAGCCCTAAGGCTCCATATCTTTATTTTCTCTTCTTTCTTTTTCACAAAAAGAAGATCCCTCCGCCCACAAGTTCACCGGGGGGGAGGAGAGGATAAAGGTGTGGATCGGGCGTCGTTCAAAGAAGAATAGCCTTGCCGGGACATAGAAGACAGACAAAGCTAAGTTGCCAAAGCTTGAGCACCATCAGTTTTTAAATTTTTAAGTTATACTCCTTGAACGACCGTGCCTTGTATGGAAAACCTGTGCGCGGAGGAATCAACTCGTGGCTAAGTTGCGCCCTTAATTTGTTTTCGAGTCCGCTCAACAATGAAAGTGTGCTGACTAGCTCCGACAAGGTTTCTTGCCGGAAGCAACACCGCCGGCAGGCTGCTGATGTTCCGCACTCAGCGCTCGCGGCAAGCGCGTTTGCACCGGCAAGTTCCCTAAAAGCGTAAGGTAAAAACATACAAGGGACGGAATCAAGTAAAGGAGATAACATAGCAAGCATTGCCCAGGATAAAGTTATATTACAATAAATAACTTGCCGCGCTCTAAGAGATTGTTCCTACGACATATCTAGCAATGGCGAGAAGAAGGGCGCGCCGGCACCTGGGCCCCGGCAAGCCGGTGTTGCCGGGGGCTGCGAGTACCAAGATTCATCCGCGGCAAGCCAGAGTTGCCGGGGGCTGCGATATCAGATAAGCCTTTTGTCTCTCATAACAAGCATCCTCTTTTTCATTAAAAAACATCCTACTCAGGTACAATCCATAGAGGATGAAAAACATGAAAGAGAGGATTACAAGTTTTTAGATGCGACTAAGGCCCGAAGGCTTACAAATTAAAAAGATAAGGTGCCCGTAATCCCTTTCCTGTCCCTCTCTTCAGGAGGTAGGTCAAGGAGGCGAAGAGGGCAAAAGGGGCGCCTAGGCGAGCTACAGGTGCCAGAAGACACCAAGAGAACATCCCGGGGGCTGTCCGAAGGCTGGACGATGATGGCGGCACCGGAAGCGGGGCTCGAAGACGGGGCGGCAGGACGTCAGCATGCTGTCGAGGGCACCACGCCCTCGTACTCCGACTTGACGGCCTTGTCGCCAGCCCTCTTCCTCTTCCGCAGCCTCCCTATGCCAATCGCCCAAGGAGACGACCCCGGGGAGTTCAGGGAGCCGGCGACACGGATGATGGGGTCACCGGTGACGCGCGAAGCGGCGCCCGACACCTAGTCGGGCCCGTCATCCCGCCGCCCGCTGCCCTCGTCGTCACTGTCGCTCTCCTCCTCGTCACTCTCGCTCGAGGAGGAGCCTTCGCTGTCGGAGGAGCTGTCCACACAGCACTTCGCCCGAGTGCCGAAGCTCCCGAAGACCTTGACGGAGAGGAGATCGCCCTCCACTAACTTAAAATGAGGGGTAAACCCCGCCGTCAGGCTGTGGATACGGGCGAACGTCCTCCACCACGACAGTGGCGGAGGCTGCGGCCGCCTACAAAAAGGGCGATGAAGCATACGAGGCATTGTTTGGCGAGACCGAGGATGAGGCAGAGGATAATGCCGGCTCCGACGAGTTCCCGCTCTGCTGGCGTCGACGAGGTCCTGCTCCGCTGAGGCCCCGCGGCGCCAACAACGAGGCAGAGGACACCGCCGGCTCCGCCGAAGCCCGCCCCGCCAACAACGAGACAGAGGACATCGCCGGCTTAGCCGAGGCCCCACCCTGCCGGCAACAAGGGGGAGGATTTCCACTGCTCCGCCGAGGCGCCGCCCGCCAACAACAAGACAGAGGACATCACTGGCTCCGCCAAGGCCCCGTCCTGCTGCCAGCGAGGCCGCGCCACACAGAAAACAAGGAAGAGTAGAACACGGCAGGTCACCGCCGCTCGGTTCCAAGTAAGGCCACCGCCGCTACCCTCCGGTTGAAGCCAAGCTAGGCGGGTTGACCATTGATGGCCGGTTAGCTTCTTGGCGGCAACTTGGAGTCGGAGAGCTGTGTTGGAGAAGGACGCTGCTTCTACTTAACTGCTGGTGCAGTTGGCTGACTGACACGTGGGTCCAACATGCCACATGTCAGTTATGCAACTGCACCTGCAGTTAAGTCACTGAAGCTTCTGTTCGGCTCAGCCGGACACATGTGGGTAGCTTCAATTAATTCATTATACCTCCAGCGCACCCCTTTTAGTTGAAGAATGTATGAAATGTAATGAAATCCGGCATGTTTATATGAAATCCGACCATGTATGAATGAATTTATTTTGATTAGTTTCGAATTCTTGTATCACTGGCATTGGATGAACATGCAAAACAATATGTACTAGCATTATTCCCAGGGTGATAACCTCGTTTGCAGCAGTTTCACATGTATTGTCTGCAGTCAAAGTATCTCTACTTTGACCAATCTTATAGAAAAAAGTACGCACCTTCACAATGTGCGAAGTAAAAAGGAACAAAAGGAGTACAAATAGTTTGAGCAGCTTTTTAGCGTTTTTGTACATTGCAATCAAACACATAGGCCTGGCAATTCATAGAGAACATTCAAAACAATCAATGATTATGCATCTCAGCGACTCACATGTCAGAGCCAACATTTACTTCACAACTAAAGAATAAAGAAAAAATTGATCGACACTGCTGACAGCAAAGGGCGTCCCATACAAAAATATCAAACGCATGTCTTCTTGCTAAAATCAATGAGCAAAATTTGGCAAGGTTGTCCCATTCCAAAATATCAAATGCCTACGATTGTGGAATGGACAGGGTTTGACATCAGTTTGGACATTGACATGGCACATCGTGCTAAATAGACCAGATGTTCTTTTTGTGCAGTTCCACCAAAATCAACCAAATTCGTGCGTAGCTTGTATGATTTCGCCCTTATATGTTGCAACGCCTTGAACTTATCGGCACCTCATTTCTTGTGGTGGAAATGAATGATTCGATGTATTCATGAACATTTTGTGTAGTTCCCATTAAAATCAAGCTGGTCACCCTGTTTGCACAAATACAAAAAAAGTGATTATTATAAAGCAAATTGTACTATGAATTGACAGTTCAAACAGGCACCTACATGGTCCATGTAGAGCACACTTTTAGAAAAATGGAACTCACCGAAAGAATCCTAGAACAACATTGTACTCGCGCATCACAGCAAGAAAATGGAGATTTGTCAGTCCTTCTGAGCTGAAGTTAGTTTGGTCTTGTGGGGAGTAATGTAACCATCCTTCAACTGCTCCTTATGATGAGAAGATAGACATGGCTTCTTCATCCTGGCATAATCGGAAGTAGCCACTTCATGTACTCCATATTCTTTTTCAGAGGAGGATGATCCTGTTGTGCAAAGACAAGAGGAAAACTAAATGCTAGCATCCCTGTTTGCTCGAAAAAAAGGAAAGGAAATATTGAAAACAACACAGATGAAGCACTTCTCAAGGACAATACCACTTTTTCATGACAGTATCTAAACAGTAGCACAACACCAATAGAGATGACAAAGCTCAATCATATGGATGAAATCAGTGGGTGAGTACCAACCATTGTCAGGAGGCTTATTGTGTAGAGCATACGGATGAAGCACTTCTCCGAAACCATCTGTTGCTATCTACTGTGGTGGCCATGCTTACTATATACTCCTTGATTAGTTTAATGTTTCGAACATCTTCTTGTGCAGTTCCACTAAAATATATGGTATCTTCAAAGAAGTTCCCTGTTTGCACAAGTAGAGATAATTACGTATTACATCAAGAGTGGCATCAAATCAGTGGCAAAACAATTGCTCGTTCCAACCATGGCAATAAATTAAGATGCAAAACTATATCATTACTTGTGTCATCACAGTTCTAGTGCTTCATTACAGCACCGGGAGTTGATTTTTGTTTTTCTTCCGCTTGTTCTTCCCCTTCATCACTTGGTTCAATAACAGACAAGCTTCGCCTTCAATGTAAGATTTGGCATGTCAATTCGGGAGCACAAGTATAGCACTAAACAATGACATTAATTTTCTTATGAAAGTGGCAAAATACAGGCCAACAGTTGTGAAATATCCTTATCTTACCTCAATGGGATATTACGGTGCACATACAGATTGGAAGTCTTGTCTCCATTTGTGCAGTTCACTAAAATCAAGCAACATTACCATACAAGTAGCACAACAAATGAAAGCACACTGCAGAATCATGTGAAAGAAGGCTAGTACTGACCTCTCATGACGCAGAATTCAAACAACTCACAAGAAGAAGATCTGAACCAAATTTGCCAACACTTATAGGAAGTAAGATCTCCTCTTGTGCAGTTCCACTAAGATCAAGCAATCAAGCAACATTGTCGGTGAGACATTTTGGTTGAACTGCACAAAACACTCTTAAAACAAAAGTGTTTTGTGCAGTGCAACAAAAGGTCACAATGGCAACGAGGTGAAGTAGATAACCCTGTTTACACAGAGGTGCAAAGGAAACAACTAGTGGTCAATAACGGTGGATGACATAGAAGCCAACAAAAAGAAGCATCTGCCTTATCTAAATGGGAAAGAAAGCAAGACATTAGCATTTCTCAAATGGTGGCATTGATTAATATTAACATAGAGATTATATTAACAATAAAATTCGAAAAACATGTAATTTTCTTTTAAATGTAGCATTGCATCAGTTTTCCAGCGGCATTATTAGAGGGTTTTTGTTTACAGGGACATTTTGGTGTAAACACTCCGTGTCAGTCCCATCTAAACCAAACATGAGGGACTTTTAGGGACTAAAAGTGGGCATTTGGGACTAAAGAAAGAAGACCCCGAGGGAGGGTCTTTTTAGGTCTTTTTCCAATAGTTGCCCCTGCCACGCATCACACCTTGTCTCTATTAGTTCATTACTAGGGGTCACATGGTCTTTTAGCATGTCATTTAATAACCTCTAATCCATGTTTAGTCCCTGGAACCAAGCAGGTAGGGACTAAGGGTTTTTTAACCAAACAGGGCCTTAGATTAACAACACTAAAGAGTTGCACGGGACAGTGGATGCACCAGCACCATGTGCATCTACCGATGTACTGTGTTGATGCCCAGTCTGTTGCAACAAAGAACAAACAACCAAGGAGCATATTTGTGTTGGTCCCAGTTTTGTTATCTTTCGATACCTTTCCCTATGTGAGCGCAGCAAATCTAGTCCCGCTCAAAGTCTCGCAAAACAAAAGATCAGTTTGTTACAGATGTACGTACTGCGTTTGTCATTGTTTTCCCTTTTCGACCAACGTAGGTGCCGGATAGCCAATCTGTACTAGTACTTTCCCCCTTCCTTTCCTCTTTGAACCACGTCCGAGATTCATGCTATACAACATTTCCCACTACTTTCCCCCACTCCTTTCCTCTTTAACCACGTCCTAGATTCATGGTATACAACTTTCCCCACTACTTTCTTGTTTGATCCAACACCTAGATTCGAGTGCAGAAGCAGAAAAAGCCCACATGCAGCTAAAGCAATGCATGTGGAATAAGTAAATTATACCTTAAGGTTCTTAGCGCGTGGTTCGGTGGGTGACTGGACGACGGCGAAGAAGAAGGGGTCAGAGGCCCTCCCGCGCCACCGCTAGGCGAAAGTGAACTGCTGCGCTGGTAGTGGATTCCCTCGCTCGCCGACGGCGACAGTGTTAAGCCTCCTTCCCTTCCCGGCGGACGGATCCTGCTGGCTCTTTGACTAGCAGTGAGGGGAGAGAGAGGCCAATGAAGTCTTGTTTAGATCTGGAGAGGGTGAGAGAGTGTGAAGAGTGTTGGGGATATTACCACTAGGCGTAAACCGGCCTGCTTGGGCCGGGTTAACTTCATTAGTGGCATAAACAGATGAAGGCCCAAGGCCTGTAGTCGGTTTAGAACCTATAGCCGTAAACCGGCCTGATGTATAACTTGTATTGTAAGTTAGGATTAGAGAGATACCAACCGGGATACAAGTATGAACCGGTTGGGACTGTATGGACCGACGGGCGTCACCCGTGTATATAAGGGGACGACCCGGCGGCGGTTCAGGACAGACAACCACAACTCGAGCCTAGGCGAAGCTTGTTTGCTCCCTAGCCATCGAGACCACATCAATTCCATCACAACTAGACGTAGGCTTTTACCTTCATCCAAGGGGCCAAACTAGTATAAAACCCTCGTGTCTTTGTGTACGCTTTAACCCCTTCAAGTAAACTCGTAGCGATGGCTCCACGACTAAGTCCTTTCACTAGGACATCTGCCGTGACAAATCCACGACAGTTGGCGCCCACCGTGGGGCTATCGCACGATGGTTTGACAATCTTGGAGGGCAAGCTCAAGGGACTCGAAGGCTATGTTGTGGGCCGGATGACCAAGAGTCGTCGCGGCAGGATCTACATCGACGACGCAGGATGGGGTCCCGAAGCCGATTCGATCGAGTACGGGTACCGGGTCCCCTTTGGTGGCATACACGTTTTCATTGGCAAGATCGGTGAGCCTGGGCCTAAGCCGGACATCTGCACCAACCTCGTCGAGACGGCTCAGCGTGCGAGATCTACCCAGGTTAAACCGGCCATGAGGCGTGTCTTCGTTGGAGTCATCCACGGAGGAGAACGTGAGGACGAATCAGAACACGGTAGCGAGACCGTCGTCTATTCTGGTGACGAGTCCTCGACCGGAGAGACCGAGTCGCTATACCAGTTGCAAGACGACCAGGTTAGGGGCTGTTCCGATGGCGACAGTATTCCGGACCCCCCAGGCCAGATCAACCGGGTTGGAATATTCATGGCCGGCACCCAGGCGGCGAATCACTCCTCGACCGCCGCGGCGATGCTCTCTGGATCAGCAGCGGCAGCGGCAGCAGGGGCAGGAGGCCTTGTGCGCCCACCGGTTCAAGTTCTATCTGATCTATTTGATGCACTAGCCGTGCTTATGGCAGAGGACAATCCGGCGGATCAGGAGGCCCATAATGCAGAAATTGCAAAGGTGAGAGAGCAGATCGTGCAAGCCAAAGCGAATCTGGCAGCAGAAAAAGACAGGATGGCCGCAGAGCGGGCCGCTTTGGACGCCCAGGCTTATAAGCTCATGCTTGACGAGAACGCATCACAGGAGGTCTTAAAGCGGAAGCACAGATCACGCCTGCCGTTAGGGTTTGATCCCCGGAATCTCTTTCACACTCCCGGAGCTGGACCCAGTAATCCACCGCAGCACCTGGAGACAAACCGGATTGAGGCGCCAGGACCAGGGGCGACGGTCCAACCTCGCCTGATGGAACCTCCTCAGCAGAACATAGTGGTTCCTCCGCCAGTCCAGAAGCCCCCAGGTCATTATTCTAATCCTATGGACAACCTTGTTGCAGCTGCCGCGCAATTAGAGGCTATCCCAGTTGAAGGGGACTCTCCGCAAGCGATAGAGACGCGCCGGGTTAAAGAGCTTCTCCGGACCGCGCTGATTCAGCAGGAAGCATATTCATACAGCCGTGATCGGATTCACTCTACGCCCTGTCCAAGCCGGAGCTATAACAGGCGCATGGATGAACCGGCCATATCGAGCAATGCGCGAGGCCGTGAAGCCGCCCGTGGCAATAACCCGGCAGGTGGTGTTCGCGATGCTCAGGATGTGGTGGGCCGGGCCCGGGCACGAAGGGAGGCCGAGTTAGCAGCACATGATGATGCGTGTCAACTTACACCGGTTCGCCCTACCACCTTCGCCGGACCAGGAGTCGCATCCGCTTTGGGAGTGCCTTGTTTAATCCCCGCTTTACGCAATGTGCGCCTGCCCAAAGATTTCAAGGGTCCGCGCAAGGTGCGAATTACACCGCTGATTTATCCACTGAAGCATGGGTAGAGAGTTATGAGATGGCCATGGAGATGCTAGACATGGATGAGACCGCGTATGCAAAATACTTCACCATGATGCTTGAAGGCACGGCTCGTACTTGGTTGAAGAGCCTACCGCCCAATTCTATCAACTCATGGGCCCAGTTGCGGGCCCGGTTTATCCAAAATTTCAAGGATACATGTAAGCATCCCAAGTCCATAGTAGACCTGGCGGCTTGTGTCCAGGAGGAAGGAGAATCAACGACCCATTGGGTGCGCCACGTTTCGGAAATTTTGCACTCGTCTGACAGGATTAATGCTGACTCTGCGATCTTAACCCTGGAAGGCAACTGCCGGTTTGAGCCTTTAAAATTGAAATTGGGATGGATGAAGCGGTTCTGTAATGACATGGGAACCCTCATGGCCGCTCTAGTGAAGTATGCTGATTCGGACAGTACCAAGGATCCCGAGACTAATGATGATGAAGCAGGGAAGGGAAGGAAGAATAGCAACTCCAAACAGCAGCAGTACAAACCGGCGGGTCATGGAAACGGAGGCAAGCGCAAGGCGGATGGCAGCATGGACTTTGTGGCCAACACTAATGCACAGGACAGGGGGCAGCGGCGCAGAGGTAAAGCAGCAAATCGTAATGGGGCTCCCAATCCTAATGCAAGCCGCTTGAATTATTTGTTGAGTCAGCCTTGCCCGAAGCACGGGACGAAGGAGGCACCGGCTAACCATCTTTGGAAGGATTGTTATATTATGCAGGAGTTTAAAAACTCTAATGCCTTCCGGTATGACCACGGGTCAGGTGGCGGTTCAGGATCCGGTTTTCATGGGCCGGGTCACGATGGAGCTTCCGGTTCAGGTCTCAATCAGAGCGGTCACAATCACCAGAATAATCAGAACGGCCAGCAGCAGCAGCAGCAGCAGTCGGGTTATCAGAGCCAGCCAAAACAGTTAAACAATGGGCAATATCATGTTTTCACAACTAGCTTGGATAAATGCGACCGAAAACTCCACAAGCGATCGGTGAATTCTGTTGAACCGGCCTTACCACGTTACTTGCGCTGGTCGGAGCAGCCTATCGTGTGGAGCAGAGAGGATCACCCGCCCCGGGTAGATAATCCGGGCCAGCTAGCATTAGTGGTAGACCCTCAGGTGGGGGGTTATAAATTCACCAAGGTACTCATGGATGGAGGAAGCTGTATTAACATACTGTACTATGAGACATTCCGCCGCATGGGTCTAACAGACAAAGATCTCAGACCGTCTAATACGGTGTTCCATGGTGTGGTGCCTGGCAAATCTGCATATCCTGTTGGTAAGATAGCCCTGGATGTGGCTTTTGGGGAAGAGAACGTCTCCCGGTCGGAAAAACTAACATTTGAGGTGGTGAAGATCCGGAGCCCGTATCATGCCTTGTTTGGTCGGCCGGCTTACGCCAAGTTCATGGCGCGGCCTTGTTATATCTACTTGCAGCTCAAGAGGCCGGGTTACAAGGGGACAATAATGGTTCATGGGAGCCGTAGGGTCGCTTTGGAATGTGAGGAAGGTGATGCGGCTTATGCAGAGTCGGTCTGTGCCACGGAGGAGTTGAAGTACTATAAGGACAATGTTGATCCGGCGGATATGACTCCTTTGAAGAAGCCAACTATAGAGCATGATTCGGATCTGAAGTTCAAATCGGCAGCTGAGACCAAGCTTGTTGACTTCTTGCCCGGCGATTCGTCCAAGCAGTTCACTATCAGTGCCAATTTGGATCCCAAATAGGAAAGCGCGCTCATCGAGTTCATCCGTGAGAATCGGGACATCTTTGCATGGAAACCATCCGACATGCCAGGTGTACCGATGGAACTCGCTGAGCACACTCTTAATGTGGATCCTAAGTATAAACCGGTGAAACAATTCCTCCGCCGGTTTAACGAAGAAAGGTGCAAGGCCATTGGAGAGGAAGTGGCCAGGCTTTTGGCAGCTGGCTTTATCATTGAGGTGTTCCATCCAGAATGGCTTGCTAATCCGGTGCTGGTTCTTAAGAAAAACGACACTTGGCGTATGTGTGTGGATTACACGGATCTTAACAAGGCTTGTCCAGCAGATCCTTTTGCCCTCCCCCGCATTGACCAGATCATTGACGCCACGGCGGGTTGTGAGCGTTTAAGTTTTTTGGATGCATACTCTGGATATCATCAGATCAAAATGGTGGTTAAGGACCAAGAGAAGACAGCGTTTATTACTCCCTTTGGAGCCTTCTGCTATGTATCTATGCCCTTCGGGCTCAAAAGTGCCCAAGCCACCTATCAACAGTGTGTACAGAATTGCCTGCATAAACAGATCGGTCGCAATGTGCACGCCTATGTGGATGATATTGTAGTAAAGTCAAGGCAGAAGGAGACGCTGGTGGATGATTTGAAGGAAACCTTTGACAACTTGCGAATCTACAAGATGATGCTTAATCCTCCCAAGTGTGTCTTTGGTGTTCCGGCAGGCAAGTTACTGGGTTTCCTGGTGTCTAACAGAGGAATTGAGGCTAATCCGGAGAAGATTACGGCTATTACCTCCCTGGCTAAACCGAAGTGCATTAATGATGTTCAACGTTTGGCGGGCCGCATCGCCGCACTGAGCCGGTTTATCAGCCGCCTAGGGGAAAAGTCCATCCCTTTGTACCAAATTCTGAGAAAGACAGACCATTTCGTCTGGAGTCCGGCTGCTGATGAAGCATTTGAGGACTTGAAGCGGCAATTAGCCAATCCGCCTGTTCTTGCAGCCCCGGTCGACAAGGAGCCACTATTGTTATACGTAGCAGCCAATGCTCGGGCAGTTAGCGTGGCTATTGTGGTGGAACGCAAGGAGGCAGGCAAGGAATATCCGGTTCAGCGGCCGGTTTATTATATCAGCGAGGTGCTTATTGAATCCAAGCAAAGGTATCCGCATTGGCAGAAGCTGGTCTATGGTGTTTTCATGGCCAGTCGGAAGTTGAAGCAGTATTTTCAAGGGCACCCCATCACAGTGGTCAGTTCAGCTCCCTTGGGTGATATCATACAGAACCGGGAGGCGACTGGCCGGATTGCCAAGTGGGCTATAGAGCTTGGGCCACACGGACTGAAGTATGTACCTCGGACGGCGGTGAAGTCTCAAGAACTTGTTGATTTCATCAATGACTGGACGGAGTTACAAGCACCAGAGGAGAAGCCGGATCACACATATTGGACTATTCATTTTGATGGATCCAGGCAACTGGAAGGCTCGGGGGCTGGAGTCGTATTAACTTCCCCACGAGGTGATAAGTTTTGTTATGTTCTCCGCTTAATGTTCCCTTGCACTAATAATGCAGCTGAGTATGAAGCCTTGCTCCATGGTCTCCGGATGGCTAAAGAGATGAACTTAAGCCGGGTTAAGTGCTTCGGTGACTCGGACCTCGTGGCTCAACAGGTGTCTGGCACTTGGGATTCTAAGGACCTGCTCATGGCTGCATATCATCGGGAAGTGGATAATATTGCGGGTTTCTTCAAGGGTTATCAAGTGGATCATGTGGACCGTCGGAAGAATGAAGCGGCGGACGCTTTAAGCCGGTTGGGTTCTCAGCGCAAACCGGTCCCGCCTAATGTCTTTCTGGACGTGTTGCACAACCCGTCAGTCTAGCTCCCAGGTGAAGCGGATTTGGCTATTCCTGATCCAGAGGCTCACTTGGTGGCAGCACTGCATGCTATTCCGGATTGGACAGTTCCTTATCTTATGTACATGAACCGGGGGGAGTTACCAGAGGATGAGATTCTAGCCAGGTAGATAGTCCGGCGATCCAAGTCTATCACGATTGTCAATGGTGAATTGCATCATTGCAGTGTATCAGGGGCGTTTCAACGTTGTGTTTCTCCTGAGGAAGGCTGTGAAATCTTAAGAGAAATCCATGAAGGGGATTGTGGACACCATGCCGGTTCAAAGTCTCTGGTGGCAAAGGCGTTTCGTCACGGGTTCTACTGGTTGACAGCGCATGCTGACGCGGAGGACTTGGTTAAACGGTGTGATGGATGTCAGAAATTTTCAAGGCGTGCTCATGTGCCGGCTCAAGAATTGAGGATGATCCCAATAACGTGGCCGTTTGCAACTTGGGGGCTGGATATGGTCGGACCTTTTAAAAGATCCAAGGATAAGAAAACCCACCTTTTGGTAGCAGTTGACAAATTTACCAAGTGGGTTGAAGCGGAGCCTGTCAGCAAGTGTGATGCAGCAACAGAGGTGCAGTTCATCAAAAAGGTGATTTTCCGGTTTGGCTTTCCACACAGTATCATTACTGACAATGGTACCAATTTATCCAAGGGCGCTATGAAGGAGTTCTGTGAACGTGAGCACATCCGACTTGACGTGTCGTCAGTGGCACACCCCCAGTCCAATGGACAGGCAAAACGAGCTAATCAAGAAATCTTGCAAGGCATCAAACCCTGCCTTATGGTCCCATTGCAAAGAACACCAGGATGTTGGGTTGAAGAGCTGCCATCTGTGTTATGGAGTATCAATACTACGCCAAACCGGTCCACAGGATACACACCATTTTTCATGGTCTATGGAGCAGAGGCAGTTCTCCCTAGTGATATCCGGCACGATTCGCCTCGTGTGGCAACTTATGTTGAAACGGACAATGAGACAGCACGGCAAGACGCTTTGGACCTATTGGACGAGGAGCATGATATAGCGGCTGCCCATTCGGCGATTTACCAGCAAGATCTTCGTCGCTATCACAGTCGTCGGGTTAGAACCAGAACTTTTCAAGAAGGAGATTTGGTGCTTCGACTCATCCAAGACCAGACGGATATGCACAAGCTATCCCCACCTTGGGAGGGACCTTTCGTGGTCAGCAAGAATCTGCACAACGGGTCGTACTATCTGATTGATATTCGAGAGCATCAAGACTCACGCACATCAGAGGAAGAGACCAACAGGCCGTGGAACATAGCTCATCTTCGGCCTTACTACACTTGAGCCATCGGCTCTATCTATGTACATATCATGACAATGTATATATTATCTTTGATATAATAAAACCGGAGCCTCAGCTAAAGCGGGGTCTCTGTCTTTCTTATCATGCGTGGTTACATGGAGTGGCTTTGTTTTTAAAGCGGCCTCCGGTTTACCCCTTGACATTTGCTTTTTATATATCACTTGGGGCCTTGGTCGTGTCCGAACCAACGCGACACCTTTTGATAGGCGACAGCCACCATATCACTTGGGGACATGGTCAAGTCTGAACCAGTCACGCCTCTTGGTCGGCCTAAGGCCACAGAATCACTTGGGGGTTGGTCGAACCCGAACCATTGCCACGCCTCTTGATCTGGCATATATGCCACGAATCATTTGGGGACCTGGCTGACTTGAATCATTGTCACTCCTATTGGGGGCTTGGTCCTGTCCGACCATGGTAATACCATCTGATCAGCTCAGTATAGCATATTTTTGCAAACGGTTTTTATCATTGCCTTTGCTTCCATGTTATTTTCATGGCTTGTTTGTTCTTTGTTTTTTGTTGGATTCCTTTTATGTCAACAAACACCTTTTTTCCGGTTCAGCCGATGGATTTGATTCCCCTTTAATCCGGAGAAGTATGCCCGGTTTACCTTTTCCTGTTAACATCATGGAGTAACAAGGGGGTTTGTATTACCTTAGTACGGTTTATACGGGAGCTGTTTTCTCCCCCCTTGTTGATGGTAATGGTTTATAAAACCTCCGCTTCAAAGCTTGGCTAAGCCAGCTTCATGCCAAGACATGGCAGGTATTTTGTATCACCTATTTGTTACATTACTGATACACATATCAAGATCATAAACCGGCTGGCGGTATAACCGCCACCGAAGTTCAAATTTTTCTGATTGCAGGAAATATGAATTGAGGTTTTTCGAACAAAAGCTTCAGTACTTATGCACGAAGGCATATTCAAGATAGAAGTATTAACTATCCTATTACAAGGCAACACGGTGCCCGAATAAGATCATGGTTATTTTGGAAAGATTCCAAAGACAGCTATACAAACCGGCTCCCGGTTTAGGCCTGCTCCTCGTCATCATCCGCTTCAGCTTCTTCGTCTCTACCCATTGGCTGGAAATCAACAGTGGTCCAGTCGATTCCCATTAAAGCTTGGAAAACAGCCTCTTCATGTATCAGGGAAGACGGTTCAATATCAGGAGCGTAAGTGTGATTACGGATTGGAGGGATCAGATTCTCCGCTTCAAGAGTTGGGGCAGGCACTCGCTTGTTCTGATCATTGTATTGTGCTTGATAATGCGTCAAGTCTTCCTCTTCAGCTAGCTGACAAGCCAGAGGGCGCACTACATGGTTTATTGCCCTTAAGTCCTCTTCGTTGAATTCAGAGCCATCTTCCTTCAGGCTGGGATAGCCTTGAGATGCTTCCACAGGGTCGAAATCTGGCACCCATGCCTTTGCCCGGATCAAGGCGTTAATAGCTCCGGTTTGAGCAGCAGATTTTTTCAGCTCCTCAATCCGGGCCGGAAGCATCGACAACCTGTTAAGAGTGTCATGGATTAAAGAAGGTGTCGGGTTGTTATTAGAGGCTGTGGTGATGATCCGCTGGGCTCCCGTATATAATTGTTCCACTAAGGTGTAGGCAGCCTTCAGTTTCTTCCGCACATCGTTTCCTAAGTGCCCGATGCGTGTGGCTACAACAATATAGGGACGGTTTCAAACCGGATTTACGCGGCAGCAGGTTCAAATTATCACAGAAGTTAAAAGGAGCTTACCAAAGATCGCAGCGGTCATGGAGTGTATTTGCCGCTTTACGGATGTCAGTTCATCCACCATCGGTTTAAGGGCAGCTTCAGCATTTTCCGCTCTTTTGGTTAAAGCGGCCTTCTCAGTGGCCCAATAAGCCCGCTCTTTCTTGAAGCCTTCCTTCAGCTGTTCAGCGGTGCTCAAGGCGCTGGTTAATTCTTCCTTTGCCTTGTCTGTTTCAGCTTGTTGAGTTTTCAAGGCCTCCTGCAAATCAGCAATCCAGTCCTCCTTGATTTTCACCTCAGCCTGCATACAGACAGCATTTACCTTTAAACAAGCGGTCCAAGAAATTGAAGTATCAACCACATAACAAAGTTATACGCCAGATACTTGGGGGCTAATGCACCTTCAGTTTTCAAAAGTAACTAGATTGCAAAGTCCCAAGCTCAATACAGGTATTCAACTTGGCACTTGGGGACTAATGGCTATTTGCTCAAATTATGTTCTAAGGGTAGTTTTCTATTGGAACCCCGGTTTAATTATGCTAAGTTAAACTGGCCCTTGGGAGCTTTATTGATGGATTTCAAAGTGTTAAGAATTGTATTCAAGTCCCGGTTTGACGAAGGTTACAAACCCACCCTTGGGGGCTAGGAGGATCGATACAATGGCAGTAAGTAAAGAAGTAAGTTACCTGAAATTTATCCCTCATCATCTTTACCAAACCAGCTTCACAGTCACGGCTAGTATAAAGCCGGTTTAAATAGCCGGAATGAAGATCTTGGGCACTCAGAGCAGCATATGTCTCCAGTTCAACATCCCATTTTCCTTTGTTTAGAGCGGAAAAATCCTCTTTTACAGTATGCCTCGTTAAGGTGGCAGGATTCCCCGGTTCAAAGCGGCCTACACCTGTAATTACAACATCATCATCTTTGGACTCGCCGGTTTGTGTTGGTGCGGCCGGTTTATCAGCAGGACTGTGAGTTTTCTCAATCCGGATGGAGCTGGCAGGCGGGTCAACAGAGACCGAAGTATTAATAGGCCTCTCTTCGGGAATAGCATCGTCTTGCAAAGGAGGATCATTGGGAATATCCTCAGGAGCAAACGCTTCAAGATCCGGCGCTTTGTCCTATTCTGGGGCTACGTCTTCTTCAGCCGCTTTATCCAGGCGGTCCTTCTTGCTTGGTTTAGGCTTTGCCCTGGAAGGAAAACAAAGGGTTAAGGAAAAGCATAAACCATTACACAGTATACTGGAAGCGTATGTTCAGCTTGGCTTACACAAGAACCGTTTTCAACGGTGGCAGCTGAGTGGCCGACGATTCACCAGAGGATGAATGAGAAGTAACCTAATAATCGGAGTCGGATGGATTAAGAGGCTGACGGAAGAAACCCGCTTTAGGATTTAAATCAATAAAAAGGTCGGAGACCTCGGAGCGGCGTTTTCGAACCGGACTGTTTGGTAAACCGGTGGAGGTAACTACCTGGCCGCTGTGCCGGGTTGTGCGGCGAGCTTCATGTTGCTGAGTCTTCATAAGAAATTTGGGATCCAAATAAGCAAGAGGATGAGAAAATTTAACTTTCCGGTTTGCCTGGCGAAATTTTGGCAAAGGCAAGATTTCTGAATCGGAAGAGAGAATAGTTACCTCAACGAATCCCGCATTGCTGGCTTCAGCGTCGTCCTGACAAGCATCATCATCAATAAGGCGTGTAAAAAGTAAGCCAAGTGAATCAAGTTCTACCTCAAGATCCGGGTTACCCACATCATCATCAATAGCTGGGTCAGATGAAGCGGTGGTTTTTCTCTTATGAGCTGGTTTTTTGACAACCTTGATCTTGGGCCGGGTTGACCGCCCTGCCTTCTCCGTTTTGTCTTGTGGAAGCTTTTTGCTCCAAAACGGATTATCACCCTGATCAGCAGTAATTAAACGTCAGACAGGTAAGGCAGTAACAGGTTCAACAGTAGAGTAACTAAAATCTTACCGCTGGCGGTTTGTTGGTGGTGCAGTAAGGAAGAAGACCGGTTTGAGCACAGAGGTGCTCCGGTTCATTCAACATCTTCTTTACAGAATCTGTGACTTCATCGTCGGAGAGTTGGATTTTAATGTGTCGGAGTGGGTCATCGAAGCTACCAGTATACTTGCACATCAAACCGGGGCGCCGGCTCAGAGGCAGTATGCTCCATGATATCCAACAGCGTGCAAGGTCTATTCCTGTTAAACCGTTGGCCATAAAGGCCCGGAGCTTGGACAGTTGCAGAGCATATTTACTTCTCTCTTTGGCGCTTAGTCTTTGTGGAAAAGGGTGAGTGTTGCTGAGCCGTTCCGGACGGAAGCCAGGCAAGGGATTTTCATTGTCAGGGGAGGTATCCTTGCAATAAAACCAAGTTGCATTCCACTCCTTGGGGTGAATATGGAGTTTGACATGGGGATAAGTGATCTCCTTCCTTTTCTGAATGGCCATACCGCCCAATTCAGTGTTGGGGCCGTCGGTGAATTCAGTACGACGGTTTAAATGGAAGAGATCTCTAAACAACTCAACTGAAGGCTCCTCTTGAAGGTATACCTCAGAGAGCACTTGAAAGTGACATAGATTGGTAACAGAGTTGGGGCCAATATCCTGTGGACGGAGCTGAAAATTGGCTAACACATCCCGGTAAAATTTAGAACCGGGCGGTTTGAAGCCCCGGGCCAAGTGATCTGCGAAGACCACAACCTCTCCTTCCTGGGGTGTGGGAGGACATTCATCTCCAGGAACCCTCCAGTGGATCGTATCTTTACTGTCTAAAGCGTCGATCAAGACTAGATCGTCCAACTGTGATTCTGTGACGCGAGAAGGAACCCAATTGCACTCATACACTTGTTTGGCCATGGTGAGATCTACAAGAAATAGGTGATCCGGTTCAAGAACACGCTGGATAAAAGAAGGTGTTGATCTAAACTACGATAAACCAGAGGCAGTACCTATAAACCGGTCTTCTACAATGCGGCATCATGTGGATTCTGGCGGTTCAACCAGGGGACTAATGGTATATACCGGTTTAGTAACTTTTTTCTGTGATAAGTTAAACCGCCTGACCTAAGCATCAGAAGAAATTGAAGCTATGGATAACTAGGTATGCAAAAACAAGTTTCACAAGATCTTATCACAGCCGCGGATCTACAGCGAGCTCACAAAAACAGAAAATATTCCGAAAAGTAAGGCAGAAATAGAAGTGAACCATTGAGCGGGTATGTGCCAGAGATCTATGGACTTAGATGAGAAACTACAGGCGGATGCTTAAAGACTACTATTAAACGCAGCAGGGATTCATAGATTCATTCAAGGTCAGAAAACAGGTATGAGCACGCGACGAACACAGCACGAACATGGAACCCTAAGAACAGATCTAGGTCAAGAAGAGGAGAAAGCTTACCGGGAACGAAGAAGATGCGGAAAGATGCCGCAGTGCTCTGGTATGTTCAGGTTGATGCAGCGGCCCAAGACGAGGCAGAGGTCGATGGCAGTGGCGGAGCTCCAAGGCTGGCGACGCGAGGAAGACGAAGAAGGGACGAAGGGAAAGGAAAAGAAATGACCCTTCAGTCTTATTTATAAGGCAACAGAGCTAGGTCAAGCGCGCGGATCCAGGAGCTATTGTTAAAAGAGGGTGTTATAAATGATAAAATTTCATGATGACGTCATGCCGTTTTACAGCAACCAGAAATGATGACGACACGGCGGTTTACCAATTAACCGAAGATGTCCAAGACACCAGATTTTGTGAAGGATTGACATGAACCAGTTCAAATCAATCTGGGGCCTAATGTTGGGGATATTACCACTAGGTGTAAACCGGCCTGCTTGGGCCGGGTTAACTTCATTAGTGGCATAAACAGATGAAGGCCCAAGGCCTGTAGTCGGTTTAGAACCTGTAGCCATAAACTGGCCTGATGTATAACTTGTATTGTAAGTTAGGAATAGAGAGATACAAACCGGGATACGAGTATGAACCGGTTGGGACTCTATGGACCGACGGGCGTCACCCGTGTATATAAGGGGACGACCCGGTGGCGGTTCAGGACAGACAACCACAACTCGAGCCTAGGCGAAGCTTCTTTGCTCCCTAGCCATCGAGACCACATCAATTCCATCACAACTAGACGTAGGCTTTTACCTTCATCGAAGGGGCCGAACTAGTATAAAACCCTCGTGTCTTTGTGTCCTCTTTAACCCCTTCAAGTAAACTCGTAGCGATGGCTCCACGACTAAGTCCTTTCACTAGGACATCTGCCGTGACAAATCCACGACAAAGAGAGAAACTACAAACGGTGAGAAAGAGAGAGCCCAACGAAGTCTTGTTTAGATCTAGACAGGGTGAGAGAGTGTGAAGAGAGCAATTACAAGCACTGAGGCTCCGACGTGTATATATATACTTGAGAGAGAGTGTGAAGAGTGCAAAACCTAGAAAACAAGCGCCGAGGCTACAACTTATACGTGATGAGGTGATTATACGGTCACTACAAGATCGTATAGCTCCATATCCATCCATTTTGACCAGTCAAAGAATCCTCCTGGCACGAATTATGCTCAAGTGTAGTTATCGAACCCCAGACCTCAAGTTTGATGAGCGAACAGGCTAACCAGCTACACAACCCTCCCATTATGTTCAGCGAGAGAAAAATAACCTTTTATACATTCATGCATTCATGTGACAAGCATGCGGTGTTTTTTGTGTGTGTGTGGGAGTCATTGGGATTTAAATCATAATCGTGTCATGTGGCTTTGGTGTTAAGACTATCCATAGTGGTGCAGAAATAATGCAGCCTTAGTCACCTTACCTCTCTCCATGTAGTACGTTGGGTCCCACCAGTCAGAGGGTGAAACAAACAAATTAATAAGAAAAATTAAAAGCGCCAGCGGTGTATCTTACCTCACACATCTCGCTACTGCTCGGGAACACTGTCCAATTGATCCCTCTGTTCGCTCACATACTATTTTAAGTGAATCCTTATTATAACATGCACACAATTTTGGGCACTTGTATTCGACCTAAGTTAGTGTGCCACCGTATCTCGTACTACTCCCTTCGTCTAGGTGTAATAAGTCACGTTAGAAGGTGCAGCGGGACCAAGGTGCAAGAAGATTGGAGGAGAAGGAGAAACTTGACCGGTCATTCCTCCAATCAAAGCCCTGATTTCTGTCTCTAAACACAACATTTAATCCAAACAACTAAGAGATGTCGTTTTAGATACCATGCAGGGCCATGTATTAACTCGCATGCAAGCTGACTTTGATTTCTTGACTGATCAATGCGTAGTTGCGCTCCATGCATTGGGTTTTCGGGGGAGATAACAAGGCAGAGTAAGGAGCGTTTGGTTACATTGCTTAGGCTGGTCATAGTGGTGAGTAACTTGGACTAGTAACATGCATATGTTACTAGTATATGTTACTACTACGTGAAGTTTGCCGTTGGAAGCGAGCCGATCTGGCTCTCCTGAGCTAGCAAGGTTTTCCTAGCCCACACAAGCTAGCTGGCCCACAAATGCTAACATATTTTAACAGTTCCAAATGCCTAACCTTGCCCGACTATGCTATAAGTTGTTCTTTCTAAGGATCCAAACGCTCCCAAAGTAACAACGCTCGCTAGCAACGAGGCCAGGAGGGTATTGAGATGCGAAATTAATGGACGACACCTAAACATTTTGGGAATATCTGATTTCCGTAAGATGACTTAACACCTAGACGGAGGGAGTACAACTCCTCAGTCCAGGTTTGATGGAATATTCGTCACCTCATCTCTTCTTGTACATACTCCATTTGTATCTCACTTCTTGTGGCTTCTCACTCGCACGATTTTCCTATTCTATGAACCTGTGTGTGCGTGTGCGTGTGTGTGTGTGTGTGTTTAACAACATGTGTGTGTTAGAGAGAGCGACGTATCGACATACTCCTACAGAGAGATGGTGTGTAGTGTACGATTTTAGCCGCGAGAGTCAGTGCATCCTCTTGTTTCCAGGGGTCCGGTAGGGACATGCGGACAGCTGCCACGCCCGCTCCTGACCAGCCTGTCCCACCCAAAGCCCCTCCATCGCCCGCGCGCGCTTCCCGCTTGAAATTGTCAGCACCGCTCCAAAGAATCGGTGCCGCATTCATGCCCGGGCAGAGCGGACGCGACCTCTCACTGGCGCCTGCGTTGAAGGGAGAAGCAGATTCAAGAGTGACGGTCGCTTCGTCCGTCCAACTTACTGTTGGGTCCATGTGATTTGACAGCTCATTGGTCTTTATTACTGAGGTGGTAGGACTGCTAGATGTCCCACGCTTTCAGCGAAAGGAGGTACTACTCGATTACAATTTTCTCCATTCTTACAATGGAGGAGTGCAAGAGCAGTGAAAACACGCAGGCTCATTGATTACATGGCCCACCTCACACTATCACCATATTTTATGGACACCGTGCGACACCTAACTCGTTAGATAGTACTCCCTCCGTTCATAAATACTAGATGAGTCCCCGCGCGTTGCCGAGGAACAGCCGTATATCTCTCTGCATAAAATTATCGATTTCATAGAACTAAAAGAAACTCTATAACCGCATGAAAAATGTGGTAGTCAAACTAAAAACACTCCCATCATCATTTACATCATCCCACGTAAGGAAAAAAGATCAGCCAACTCCTACTACATAATGGGATTATATTTTTCTTTTTGACATGATAATGGGACTTAAAAGCTCACTTACATGCATGCTGCCGGTGCATGCTTGCATGCAGACATGTTGATGTGATTTAAAACACACTGACATGCATGCCACGGTATTTCTGCATGCTTGCATGTGGCTTAGTGCGGAGCCTCTCAACGTCTAGATCAGACGGCTATTATGGACTGATTTAGTTCATCTAACGACTACATTAATTTTGATGATGTGACTCAAGGAGAGGATAGATAATTCCTAGTAGTGGGGGCTAGCTATTACTAGTAGATACTCCCTCCGTCCCAAAATAAGTGTCTCAACTTTGTTCTAGCTCTAGTACAAATTTGTACTAAGCTCAAGACACTTATTTTGGGACGGAGGGAGTCAGTCTTTGTAGAGATTCCACTAGGTGGACTACATACGGAACAAAATGAATGAATCTACACTTAAAATGCATCTATATACACCCGCATGTGGTTGGTGAAATCTCTACAAAGATTTATATTTAGGAATAGAGGAAGTACTAGTATAGTACGTACTGTAATTTATCAGCGAGATAAATTTGTACAATGCTATGAAGCTTCCAGCTTCTGTTACATGCATCTTGCGTCCAAGGTTGCCCATTAAAACATTTCATCAAATACAAAGGATACTAACATGCATGCTATTGCATCTCAATGATTGACAAATCATAGCAAATATCTACTCCCTCCGTTCCAAAATAAGTGTCTCAACTTTATGCAAACTTTAGTACAAAGTTGTACTACTACTAAAGTTGACACTTATTTTGGAACAGAGGCAGCTAAAGAAAAAAATGATCCATGCAGTCCCTAGCCCTTGAACCGTGAACCCTAACCAGGCTTCAACTTGCTGGCAACATTCGAGCTTCCTAAGAAATGAAGTTTGCAACCTTTTGACCATCGGATCATTTTGTGCAGTTTCACCAAACTCAAGATGAGCATCCCTGTGGCAAACAAATTGAAGAAGCATGATTAGAATAAGATTACTGGGACTAGTTTATGAGACATAAACTCATCACAAATACAGTACGTAGAAGCCAGTAGAGGTATGTGAGGGGCAAAGAAGTAGAAAAATATCCACATGGAGCGATGTGGGCAGCTAGAGCAGTGGTGCAAGCCGGCTGTAAAGGGAGTTATACCTGAGGGATGTCGGGACGTAGCTCAACCTTGAGGAGGGCGGCGGGAGGCGGAAACTGCCCACATCGCGGTAGTGAGCAAGGGACAAAGGCAACCTCATCGGCTTTGTGAGAGAGAACGACGGGGACCCCTGATCGGGACTTGCCGACAGTGGGTTTTCACCGTCGGTGATGGCGACCGCATCTACACTAAGCATCCACCCCTTCCCCTGGCGGACGTGATCCGCCGGGGTGTTAGAGATGTGGCCACAGTAGTTTTGTGTGAGAGAGTGTGAAGAGAGCAACCCAGCAAGCAACCGTGTAGGCTGGCCTGTCCTGACTATGTATATAGTGGAGCGGTTTCCTTTTCTCTCCATATGAACCTATCATATTGCGTACGTGCCACTGAAGAAAAAAACTTTATTTATAAATGATGCGGCACCTACTACTCGTTCTCCTATAACCTTGCGCTTGGCATCTCCAAAATATTAACCTTGCGATTGGCTCTTCGCCTCTTCGGGAAGTCGAGCAATAATGGTACTGCAGTATATATTGTTCTGGCTATATGAGACCGAATGAATTACTGCACGTCCACCACGTGGGCGAGGGTCGAGGGGCGAGGGAGAGTGCATACTATTACGTCTGTTTCAATATGGACTGCATAAGGAGCAAAATGAGTGAATCTACACTCTAAAATACATCTATATACATCAGTGTTTGGAGTATGTACTAGTAGTTCATATTAAAATCTACTAAAGGACATATATATCCCAAACAATATGATAATCTCTATCACCAAGGTAGTAGGGACGAGGAGTAAATGGAGGGAGTAGTAAATTTTTCTCCTCATCCTGCGAGCCATCGCGCGCGTGGGCGAGGGAGCGGGCGTAAGGCGTACAATACTAGAGATTCACCGCATCCTGCGAGCCACCGTGCCCGTGGGCGGGGGAGACGGCATACTAAGCAAGCTTCTCCTCATTCTGCGAGTTGTCGGGACACATCAAAAGTACTCCAGTGTATAGATCCTTGCCTCTGAGGTAGGCCCCACATGGTTTGCATCTTTTTTAACATAACGCCTCAAGTCGCAATTTGTTTGTTCACCCGTGGTAGACGATCCTCCCTCCACCAAGTGGACAACTAGTACACGTGCCAAATTACCATGTGGGCTGCCTTTTCATATAGAAATGAGCTCCACCGTGTACCCGCACGGGTGTGGTTGGGAAAGAGACGGGAGTACGTGCGCCGTGCATGCACCTCTTCTCTTCGTGCACGTCCCCCACCTACTTGGGTGTGTGTGAGAGATACAAACCACGTTCGTGAGTGTTTTTGTTTTGGGGGGTGGGGGTGGGGTTGATTTCATGAATGTATTTGTGTGAATATGTGTCGATGACATCTCAAACAAAATTTTGCATGCAATGTGTGTGAAATGGAGGCCTATCCATATCATATATCGAGTGTCGGCGATCCACGAGAAGAGAGGGAGGGGTCATAGATATCGATAGAGTCGAAGAGAGGATCAAGTGGGTGGGTGCGAGATCGATGAAGAGAGCCATCGAAATTGTGTGTGTGTGTGTGCAACTCAAAGATATAGGGCGACTGACCTACCGGAACGTTAGAGGGCACATGTCAAGTTTGTGTGCGGCAGGGAGACATGTCTAGAGCGCTCTATGTATCGGTGTGTGTGGGGGGGAGGGGGTGGCGGGAGGGGTAGGCAGAGGCCTAACTATAGAGGTAGAACGACTCGTATATGTGTTGAGAAGGAGAGACCCAGCTATGTCTTGAGGGAGATCGGTCGACATCCATACATAACTGAAGGACGGGAAATAGGATGGGACTGATAGATAGAGAGAGGAGAGAGAGGAGAGAGAGAGGGAGGGAGAGGGGTAGAGTGCTGGATGGGTGATGGAGTTGCTTCTCGCAGATGGTGGGAGAGGCCTACTAGACAAACTGAGGGTAGAACTGCAATATTATCAATAAGAGTGGGGATGTGTTTTTGTGTGTGCCTGTGGGTGATAGATATGTCGGACATATCCATGGATGATGAAGGGGAACCATGTGTTTGTTAAACAAACCTAAATAGATCGGTAGATCAATTGTTGTTTGTCGGACGAAGTGAGAGACATAACTAATGAGGTAGATCGATCGACGCGTGGGGGAAACGAGTTATAAGGACCTTGCTAGCTATAAGGCCCATTTGTTAGAGGCAAATAAGGCCCAACGAGACAGATAGACAGAGAGAATGGAGCTAGGAGGTGGTGCGAGAGGCCCAGCTACTAGCTAGATAGGGGAGGAGTGTGCGGTTGTGAGATCGATGAAAGGAGGGGCCAGAGTAGAGACACAAGGCAAGGACACATAAAGGAGGAGATTGAAGGTGCGTGTATATGTTGTAGGCAGACATTGCTGGGGAGGTTTATCGATCAGTGTGTCGGAAAGGAGTTGTGGACACTCTGGGTGAACGACCTAAAGAAAAAAAAAGAATGTGCGCGATGGATAGAATGCCGAGGGAGGGGGCGGCGAGGAGGGCGTGTGCATGCATGAGAGAAAGTTAGTGGTAGCTACAAAGGTTAGAGGATTGTGTGGGTGTAATAGACTAGCAAAGATCATAATTTGATATGAAAGTGGATTCATATATTTTAATAGGAGATCATAGTGTTTTAAACATATGCATGCATCAATATAGCGGTGATACGCGTGGTGTGGTTTTGCAGATGTTATACCATAATGTGATAATGCATGGCATTTGCAACTCACAGCTAAATGTCGAACAATCTAAACAATACTATACATCAAACAATCTCACATTTTATTTGAATTTGTGATAATGTGTGGCGTTTGCATCTTACAACTAAAAATCAAACAATCTAAAAAATACTATCGAACATTCTCACATTTTATTTGAATTTGTGGTAATGTATGGTGTTTGCAAGTCACATCTAAATACTTGTAGGCCTAGGGGGCGGGGCACCATACATAATGTGATAAACACATTATACATATGATATGTGGTTTAGATTATGAAGATCTAGCTAGAGCTAGAAATGTAATGTGATTTGAAATCAACATAAAGTGGATTCAAAAAATTGAGTTCGAGTTCATATAGTACACATAGTTCATGTGTAACTCAAGACTAATCATGTGGTGTGCTGTGAAGATAATACACAAACGATGGTTTAACTTGACAATAATGATGATTGTAGATCTTAGTAAAACAGAGAAAGGAATTCAAATGCTTTGACTTCACAACAATCATTACTGTAGATCTTATTCAAATAGAGAAACGAATTCAAATTTAGTTCATATTGAAGCGCCAGTATATATGTTTGGAATGCACTAAAATGTTCATTTGAGTAGTAGGTTGCGTGCATTATACATGTAGAGAAATATTTTAATTGAACATAACATGAATTCAAAGTTTTGAATGACATTTGTAGTGCGAATTGATTTGGTACAGTACACATTAGGCTTGTCCGGAAATTTCAACCCGCGCCTTGTTAGCCTGAAATATTTAAGATATATCTTTGTCTCGTTGTGCTCCGACAACACCCTCCATCTCAACCCCGCGCCTTGCTATTCCAAAATTACAACCCGCGTGAAAAATCCCATCTCCTGTGAAATCCTGACATGCGAAATGCCCGTGATACCCCTGAACCGAAAGAACCGCCTCAAATCAGTGGGGGTACTTTCGTAACATACCCCACATTTCGGACAAGCGCGTCCCTAAGCCATGGTTCCCCACTCCCATCCCATCCGCCCACCCATTCATACACCGAGGCCGGGAAAACCCACGAAGCCCCACACCCTCCTCCGTCTGCCACCCAGCCGGAGCCTCTTCCCCGACGACGTCGTCCACAGTTACACCTCGACGTCCCTCATCCACCGTACCGGATGAGGATCCGTCGTTGATCTGGTCATCCTGCAAGTTCATCCACCCCGTGCTCCACCTCCAAAGAGCTGCCTCGACGTTCCCTTCGTCTTTCGCACCACCTCCATTCCCACACCACCGTCTTCACCTGCACCACCGGAAGAGCATCATCATCATTGTTTCCTCCGATGAAGCTACAGCCTAATAGGCGCCACCAAAGAGGTTGTACACTAATCGCCGCATTTTCTTCTTGATTCGATCTCATGGTGCTCCCGGTGCTCGGTCCCGAGCCGACACGGAGCGGCTCCATCCACGGCGGCATCGCCTGCCACTTCCTCCATGGCATCGCTCCCTCGGCGGCGACGTCCACATCAGTAGGAGCTGCTACTGCTTTAGCTCTCGCTCGCGCTGCTGCTCTGCTCTTGCTCTCAGTCCCCTGCCTGGTCTGCTCTTGCTATTGCTCTTACTCGCGCTGCTGCTCTCACTCTTGCTCTTGCTTGCGATGCTGCTCCGATTTAGCTATACTTCAGTCGACTGAATTGACTTTTGGCTCAGTCGATTTTCAGGGGGTGCGGGGCACGCCGGAGTTAAGGAAGAACTAGCCGCAGCGGGGAGGGGGGCTCGCCGGAGAGGTACCCCA
>NC_041393.1:556393932-556421400 GCF_002162155.2 Triticum dicoccoides | reverse complement strand
GGGGGGCAGTGGCGTGGGGATCGCCGGAGAAAAAGCTCGGCATGGGGGGCCTAGAGGGATGGCTGGGGCGGCGGTGGACCGACAGTGGGGAGTGTTTTCTGGGCGGGCGGGGCGGCGCGCCGCCGGTCACAGGCGGTGGGGGGCGGCTGTTTGGCCGGTGGGGGCTGGCGGCTCAGGGGGGTGGAGGTTGAAGATGAACTGTAGGCCCTTGATTTCGTATCCAACGGCTGCAAAATCGACTGACCAGAGGAAAAAGTCAGTGGACTAACGTGTAGCCTCACCTGTCTAGTGTGTTCAGTTTCGACAGTAAAATTTAGGTTCGACAACAAAATTTAATTTTGACAGTTAAGTTCAGTTTCGGCAGTTAAATTCAGTTTCGACAGTTAAGTTCAGAGATGAGCAACTGATGTATTTTACATCTAGCACTTTTTGGTTATGTATTTTACGTCATCTATTGGAGGTGCTATTAGAATTCCACTCAGGTTAACGTTGTCTCTCTTGTCCTGCTTTGGCCTTGGCGTCGTACACCTAACCGGAGCTGCTCCAACGATAAAACCCTCCATCACACGGAGCAGTACCTTGGGCTCCATCTCCAGACTCCTAAGATCTTCTTCCCCTCCTCCGACAGCCAAGTAAGCCGGACCATCCTCACCGCCAACCCAATCACGCCGAGATCGACATGGCTTTGCCAAAGAGGTTGTACACTTGTTGCATCTATTTTTACTCTACATTTTATATATATTGTTCACTAAGCACACGTAGTAACGGGAAATACGATTATTTCATCCTACTATATGACAAGCAGTGAGGTACCAGGCAACTTAGATATCCATGATGGACTCTCTTGAACGCCATCATTATTTATCTCTGCGCGTTTGAGATGTGCATTGTTGATGGCCCTGGGAGTTGAGCTAGTAGAGCACTGGCCTGGGTCCAAAGTAATAGAAGTAGCATAGAAACATTTTTTCAGTGTAGGCTTTTCCTTGCTCAAGCCTGGGTACTAGAATCGCTAGTGCTTCAAAGGAAAAGTGAATGAAAAACATAGGAGTTGGAAAGTTTCCTATGGTACTACTATTCATGAATTTGGTTCAAAGGAATGGAGCAAAGGAAAACTGTAGGATTTTTTCCTTTAGTGTCTCCTTGAAAGAAAAACCGTAGGAATTTTAATTTTCACTTGTCCTCCTTTTCAAATTCCTATTCATGAAGCACAAGACTAAGAGATAGTAGCACAAAAGCATTATAACCGTACATTTTCTTGTGGTTTGACTTAATCTCACCATGCTTCTTTGCATCCTGTGATCTTCCAATTCTTGTGAATCAAACACCCAGATTGGCAGAAATCCTGTGTTTTTAAATTCTCTGTTTTGCACGTGCATTCCAATCCTATTCCTATCTATTTCCTATCCCTGGATTGTTGGAATGATCAAATTCAAACGAGCCCTTACAGAATTACTTCTCTTATAGATAGTTCTCAAAGAAAACCTTTCGTGGTTTGTCCCGCTCCTGCTGCATCGTCGTCCACCCCAGCTCAGCTGCTCCAATGACAGAAGGGTCTAGCACAGCAGGGATCCGGCCTCCAGACTGTCTTTCGCCACCTCAGATCTTCTTCCCCGCCGCCGACAGCCATAAAAACTGCATTACCATCATCAACCGAGCAGATGACCTCGAGGACTACACGGGTCCGCAAGGGAGGTCGCACTCTTTCGTGTATGCTTACGTTATGCATCGCTTAATATTACATGCTACTTTTCGTCCTGTTTACCGATTAGACTCTGAGTCAGCTCCAAACTAATGGTCAAACTTGAGTTTTAAAATGGTTGTGGGGTACATATCGGGGCCGCAATCAATAGTATCTATCTACCATCTGGTTAATCTCCGGTGTCTAGTATGAGTTTCATGTTGGGTGGGAAACAAACAGTAAAGAAGCCATTATCTGTATTTTTTAACTGAAACCATTATCTGCCTGCTATTATTGGTTTTGGGTCTATCCACAGGTTGTTACCATCACTCTAGATTTCTGCATGCACTCCTTACATAATCTCACTATGTTTTATTCCTATGCATGATAGTTATTGTAAACAATGGAACTGAACATGTAGAGCAAAAGAGACGAGCCTTGCGTGGCAATAAAATTTCATGTAGACGTCGCTCCATGGTAGGCGCAAAGGCAGCCCCCCTCCACCAATTTCGGATTGTAATCGAGAGGAAGATATCTGTTTTGAGGGGGATTCAGAAGGAGAAGACCACTCCTATTTACCCCCTGAGATCTTTGTTCTAACTTGGCATGCTGATGTTGCTTATATCATGCATATGGTGCCTTGCATTGCTTACTTTATATATCAAATATATCATCTACTTAGTTTAGACATCCTTTGTGCAAATGCCATCTGTTTAGTTTATTCATTTATGTGAATTATGCAACACCATCTTGTTTATCCAGGCATCATATATGTGACTTTTGCAATGCCATCCTGCTTAGCTAGTCATCTATATGTAAATTATATCAGGCCATCCTTTTTTCGTTATGTATTATATTTGTCAACAATGTTAGTACATTCAACTGCTCTTCATGTGCATCAGCCATTTGACACGGTGATGGAAAATTCTGGAGTGAAAACAAGGTCTTCAGAGCAGACTATGCTATCTGACGAAGAGCATATCTCGCTGGTTATGGATAGCTCCTCAAAGGAGGATTTAGAGACAGATGACCGGTCCTATCCCCCGCGAGGTGTATGCTCTAACTTGTCAGGGTTGTGTTGCTCATATCGTGCGTATGGTGTCTTGCATTGCTATGTCATTTGATTAGTTTAGACATGCTTTGTGTGAATGCCACCCGTTCAGTGTCTAATTACCATATATGTGAATTATGCATTGCCATCTTGTTGCAAGACATTATATATGTGAATTATGCAATGCTATCTTGTTGCAAAGGCATTATATATGTGAAATATGCAATGCCATGCTATTTAGCCAATCATCATGTATGTGAATTATATGTTGCTATCATTTTTTTTATTACGTGTTCCATTTGTCGACAATGTTTGTATATTCAACTACTCTTCCTATGCATCAGCCATTTGAAGAGGTGATGGAAGTATCTGGAGTGAAAACAAGGTATTCAGAGCAGACAATGCTACTTGCTGAAGCAGACATCTTGCTGGTTACAGAGACCTCCTCAAAGGAGGATTCAGAGACTGATGACCAATCCTATTTCCCCCCTGAGGTCTATTCTCAAACTTGGCTGGGTTATATTACCCATGTCATGCATGTTGTCTTGCATTGCTTAGTTTTTACATCATATATGGATTGCCATCTGCTTACTTGCTTACTATATAAATCATATATTTGAATTATATCATGCCATCATGTTTACATAGTACATACACATCATCTATCTGAATTATGGCATGGTAACCCATTTAATAAAGACATCATATAGTTATATCATCTCATCCTGTTTAGTGTTTACAGTCATCATATTTTGAAGTATGGCATTCTATCTGTGAATGTATGTGAATTATGGCATGCCAACCTATTTAATAAACACATTATATAGTTATATCATGTCATCCTGTTTACATAGTCATCATATTTTGAACAATGTCTTTCTATCTTTTTTAGTTAGCCATTATAATGTGAAATTGTGTCATGCTATCCTGTTTAGTTAGCCATCATATATGTGAAATTGTGTCATGCTATCCTGTTTGGTTAGACAACATAAATGTGAATTATTTCATGCCCTCTTTTATTCCCCACTATCCATTACACCTATCTATCATACAATATCTATACTTTCAATTACTTTTCTTGTTTATCAGCCATTTTAATTGGAGAGGGTGATGGCAGTATCTAAGGGAGTAACAACATGGTCTTCAGAAAAAGATAGTGCTACCAGTTGATGCAGATAGAACCACGGTTGTACTTGCCCAAGGACCAGATCCACCACACATAACCCAGACTCTCGCAGATTATACCCCTACCCAGTTGGACAGAGAACCAGCTACACCCCTTCTAACCCCAACCCCGGCAGGTAGTAACCCAGTTCTAGTTGACACAACACCGTCTCCACCACAGAGCACCCAAACACAAGCAATTAGTAAGGGAACTGCAGTGCCCAAAGCACGAGGACCACCACTCTGAATCCAAACTCAACGCTTAAAGGAGAAGAAGATTTGTTCTCAAGTCAGGTTCTGTAGCTATGGTTCATACTCCTTTGCTCTTGCATTACTGTATTTACTCATACCAACTATTTTCAAATTTGAAGGGTGTAATTGAAACTCCAATGGTGCAACAGGTATGTTTTAAACCTGTTTCTTTAATTGGTTTGCTATTGTAACCTGCTCTATGTTGATTTCAGTTTCAATTGAATAAACAGTGATGTTCTCATGTCATGCACATTACAAGTGTTGTTATTGGTCTATAGTTTCCCACACTTATATTCTATCTATTCTGCTTTGTCTTGAACAAATATTATTTGAACTGTGTCTCTATCTTGACTTGGCAACAAAAACTAGAATGATATAGACCATAAAGTGACCATGGTACATAGATATAAGTTTGTTTCATGATGTTATCCTGTCCACTTTACTACTGAACTCATTTACCAAAATGAGTTTCATATACAACATGGTAAACCTGTTATGTGTCTGCTTGTTTCTCTTTTAGAATGCGGACAAAATATTGGAGAAGAGTACCCCGTTATGCAATGGTAAAGGAAGTAATCCAGATAAGGTTCAAGATAGTGGGACATCCCTGTTGGTCTCAAAGAAAGCTGATAAAAACTATCTTGATGACAGTGAGAGAACCCAAAAGTCTTGTCTTGATGTAGTGTTCGAGCTACTGGACACCACTGCTGGAACAAGCTCTTCGAACTCGCTGCCTGAATCAGTTCGTCTTCTTGAGTCTCAAATTCAAGTTGAAAGACATCGATCAGATGTGCTGCGACAGGAAGCTGAAGGACTGAGGAAGTCCCTGCAGAATTCGGATGCATACTTCCTGGTGCAACAGCAAGCGCTGGAGGATTGAAGCGCCAAACAAGAGAAAGTTAATAAGCTTGCTAAGCATCTTGCCAGCATTATGGGTACCCAGGATATTGTTTCTTGAGATCTTCTGAAGTGGTTTCAGTTCTGCATTTGTTTTGCTACGGCGTTTATTTGCGCTGGTCGCCAACTTTGACAACCAGTGCATATGATATGCTGCTTTCTTCCCTATATTTGCACTGGTGGCAAACTTTGATGCCCAGTGGATGTAATATGTGAAATAGCCGTGATAGCCTAGCGTAAGTTGCTTGCTTATTTATTTCCTTGTTGTCTTGTTTATTTTTTTGCTTGTAGTCAGTGTAGTTCTTTTTCGCGGTTTGCTAGTGGCCGCAATAACATTTTTTTAAACTAGGCCACAATAACCATGGGCTACATATTTACCGTAGTGACACTGGGCCTCCTACCGGTCGTAGAAACAATGGGCCTTCTACGGGCCGTAGAAACAATGGGCCTTCTATGGGCCGTAGACACAATGGGCCTTATATGGGCCGTATGATCGATTGGCCAAACATGGGCCAATAACAGATCGCATTATGGTCGTAAACAGGCTAGAATTGGAAACGTCCATTCATGGGCCAAACATAACGGGCCGTCATTAATAGGCCGTAATTGATGACGCTATGAAAACAGCCCAACGTATTAACGTGCCACAAACAAGACGACTGTAACAACAGGCTAAATTTGGCCCACAAGCAGAAAATGACAGTAGTGGGCCGTAAGTAACAGAATGCTAGAAATGAGCCCAAGAATAAATGGGACCTGAGAAGGCCGAAAGATAACATGGGCTGGAACGGCCCAATGGAATAATGGGCCGTTAATGGGTATAAAGTGATACACTGTTCATTACGGGCCAGTTTCACCACGTGCCGTTAATGGGCCAAGAGTTACAAAGGGCCTCATATGGGCCAAAAGACGTCATGGGCCATACATGGGCTGGAAGTTAAAACGGGCTGGGATCATATTGGACGGCCCATATGACGCTACTGGGCCTAATTCGGATAGGTCGTAATGGGCCCATGGTTAGCGGGTTGTAAATGGGCTATATGCGAACATGCCGTTAACAGCCTTTCAGTTGGCCGGCCCGCCACCTTTTGACCAAGTCAAACGGGCTGGCCTTTTCACAGGAATGGGCCTCTGTTGGGCCGTGCCACGTGTCGACGTATCATCTGCGCCTTCTATCCAATGAGTGGATGACATCTGTCCCGACGGTGAGCCGACACGTGTTTCCTCCAGCCAATGATGATTTTACATGTGGAAAATCCCCATTGGTCAGGGCTGTTAACGAGTTATCGGATCCAAAACCGGAGCCAATAGCTTAACGGCGTTCCGTTACGGTGGATGCCATGTGTCGGTCACCCTTGACGAAAGCACTTCTATGACGCGCGATTTATCGTCATGGAAGTGGACACTTCCGTGATGATAATTTTGGTAATGTCATGGAACACTTCTACGACAGCACAGGTATGACTATCTTGATTCTGTCATAAAGTCGTCATGTATGTACATGCATGACAAAAAACACGACCTACTGTGACAAACACATATGATCACGGAAGTGTATTTTTTTTGTAGTGACAACCACCTCCTTAGGGGATAAAACTGCGAAGGCCCTACTGCTAGGAGTCGGTGGGCCTTCACAGCTTTGGGGACTATTGTCGGGGGGATGGCCCCCGGGCATGCAACGAAACCCGGATGTTTTTCAAAACACCGGGGCTAGCCAAAGCCCCTAAATCCGGCTCACCCTCAGCCGGCTCCCCAACGCGAGCTGGCCGGGGCAGCGACCCGGCCGGCCGGCTAGCTCATGCCGACCGGTCCCGAGAATTCCACCTTCAGCGGCAAGGAGGCGTGGCTACAATGCGCCCTCCCTTTATGTCGGCCCCAGCGGCCACGGCAACGGTACTCCCCACGTCCTCATCCGGGCGGGGCGGTGTCCAATGCTTCAACTCTGTAGCAGGGCAGCGCCGCCATCCCATGACACCTAGCAAGGTGTGCCATAGTATCCAACAGCCGACCGTACCCATGCCCGGCGGCCCCGGTACGGCCCGCACCTGGCAAAGACCCGTACCCGGCGGACCCGACAGGCCCGATGGCTCCCACTGCCGGATCCCAGACACTGACATCAGGGCCCCGCAGCCATATAATTACCATTGTAACCCCCGGGGGCCAGCCTATAAGACCCCCCAGTGCCCCTCCATGCAAGGGATTCCTCTCTCTCGGTTCAGTTTAGTCGATCTCTAGACAAGCACTCACCCACACACCTCGGGGAGACAGAGCATTCACGGGCCTGTCTTCTTCCTCCCCACGAACAGCTCTATTAGAAAACTTGTAGCCACCACATATAAACCACATTCGGCAATAGTAGAGGTGTTACCTCTCCGAAGAGCCCCAAACCTGGGTACGTCTCGTGTCATACACTTGTGCGTGCCAACCTCGCCTCTCGTACCCACTGTCGGCGTCAAAACTGGTAGATCTTGGGTAGGGGGTCCCAAACTGTGTGTCTAAGGAACGAAGATAACAAGGAGCCAGAGGACACAATGTTTACCCATGTTCGGGCCCTCTTAATGGAGGTAATACCCTACTTCCTGCTTGATTGACTTTGATGTGCATAGGGGTTACAAGAGTTGATCTACCTCGAGATCATAACGGCTAAACCCTAGATGTCTAGCATGTATGATTGCGATCCTCTCTACGGACTAAACCCTCCGTTTTATATAGATACCAGAGGGATCTAGGGTTGTACAAAGACGGTTATAGAGAAAGGAAGGTACATGATCCGAACGCCAAGCTTGCCATCCACGCAAAGGAGAGTCCCATACGGACACGGGGAAGGTTCTTCCATCTTATCTTCATGGCCCATCAGTTCGGCCCATATCACGTAGTCCGGATGCCCAAGGACCCCTTAGTCCAAGACTCCCTCAGTAGCCCCTGAACCAGGCTTTAATAATCATGTATCCGGTGCACAGATTGTCTTCGGCATTGCAAGGTGGGTTCCCCTTTCCGAATACTCCAAAGCAGTTTTCCACATACAAAGAGTTGTGTCCGTATTTACTTAACACATACAACCCTAAAATGTAAAAAGCAACAATACTTAAAATAAGTCACGTCCATGGGCCACTTTTTCAACTAGACGTTATGTTCTGGCCTTATGATTATTCTGAACCGGTTTACAGCCTTGTTTCACATTTCGAGGTATGGCCAATGACACATCTTGTCAAAGCATAGATCGTGTCCCCTTATTATGGGATTCTCATCAATAGGGGTTTTGGGTAATCCAACTATGCCGTTCACATGTCCCCTTGGGAATAGGCAAGATTTATGGTTTATGAGGGGGCGCTTGATATTCGCTGCCTCTATAAGAGGACAAAGACCCAGATGTTCACCTCACTCCTTCTCCTTCCTCTGCCTTTCAATCCCCCGAGCTCCAGCGCCCAAGTCCCAAACTTTCCTTCCGCCCCATCTTCTCCAGCAATGGCCGGATCTAGCTTTCAGGGCAAGTGGATGGCCTCCTCCATAATGGAGAAGAACATCCAAGATCTGCGGGAGGCGAGGTACCTGACGGCGGAGATCAAACACAGGCTTCAAACCCCAGGGCAGATCATCCCTACCCCAGAGCCCGGCGAAAGGGTGGTCTTTATTCCTCACTTCCTCCGAGGACTCGGGTTCTCCCTTCACCCCTTTGTCCGAGGTCTCATGTACTACTACAGACTAGATTTCCACGATCTGGCCCGAATTCCTTCCTCCACATCTCGGTGTTTATCATCGTGTGGGAGGCATTTCTCCGCATCCCTCCACACTTCATCTTATGGCTCAAAGTATTTAATTTGAAGCCGAAGGTGGTTGAAGGCCAAAACGCCGAGTGCGACGGTTCCATGGTGAGAAAGCTCAACTGCGTCTCTTGGTCCCAAGGAAGATTTGTGGATACTGTCAAGGTGTGGTAGCAGGGGTGGTTCTACATCACTGAACCCTGGGGCACCAAATGGGCTGCTGCTTGATACGTCCATTTTGCATCATGCTTTGATATTGACATTTATTGCATTATGGGCTGTTATTACACATTATGTCACAATACTTGTGCCTTTTCTCTCTTATTTTACAAGGTTTACATGAAGAGGGAGAATGCCGGCAGCTGGAATTCTGGGCTGGAAAAGGAGCAAATATTAGAGACCTATTCTTCACAACTCCAAAAGTCTTGAAACTTCACGGAGGCACATTTTGGAATTAATAAAAAATACTAGTGAAAGAATAAACCAGAGGGGGCCCACACCCTGGCCACGAGGGTGGGGGCACGCCCTACCCCCTGGGTGCGCCCCCTGTCTCGTGGGCCCCCTGGCAGGCCTCCAGTGCCCATCTTTTTCTATATGAAGTCTTTCACCCTGGAAAAAATCAGAAGGAAGCTTTCGGGACAAAGCGCCACCGTCTCGAGGAGGAACCTTGGCGGAACCAATATAGGGCTCCGGCGGAGCTGTTCTGCCGGGGAAATATCCCTCCGGGAGGGGAAATCGTCACCATCGTCATCACCATCGATCCTCTCATCGGGAGGGGGTCAATATCCATCAACATCTTCACTAGCACTATCCTCCCTCAAACCCTAGTTCATCTCTTGTATCCAATCTTTGTCTCAAAACCTCAGATTGGTACCTGTGGGTTGCTAGTAGTGTTGATTACTCCTTGTAGTTGATGCTAGTTGGTTTATTCAGTGGAAGATTATATGTTCAAATCCTTAATGCATACTAATACCCCTCTGATTATGAACATGAATATGATTTGTGAGTAGTTACGTTTGTTCCTGAGGACATGGGAGAAGTCTTGCTATAAGTATTCATGTGAATTTGGTATTCGTTCAATATTTTGATAAGATGTATGTTGTCTTTCCTCTAGTGGTGTTATGTGAACGTCGACTACATGAAACTTCACCATTATTTGGGCCTAGGGGAAGGCATTTGGAAGTAATAAATAGATGATGGGTTGCTAGAGTAATAGAAACTTAAACCCTAGTTTATGCGTTGCTTCGTAAGGGGCTGATTTGGATCCATATGTTTCATGCTATGGTTAGGTTTACCTTAATTCTTCTTTTGTAGTTGCGGATACTTGCGAGAGTAGTTAATCATAAGTGGGATGCTTGTCAAAGGAAGGGAAGCACCCAAGCACCGGTCCACCCACATATCAAATTATCAAAGTAATGAACACGAATCATATGAGCGTGGTGAAAACTAGCTTGACGATAATTCCCATGTGTCCTCGGGAGCGTTTTCATTTATATAAGAGTTTGTCCAGGCTTTTCCTTTGCTACAAAAAGTATTGGGCCACCTTGCTGCCCCTTATTTACTTTTGTTGCTTGTTACCCGTTACAAATTACCTTATCACAAAACTATCTGTTACCGATAATTTCAGTGCTTGCAGAGAATGCCTTACTGAAAACCGCTTGGCATTTCCTTCTGTTCCTCGTTGGGTTCGACACTCTTACTTATCAAAAGGACTATGACAGATCCCCTATACTTGTGGGTCATCAAGACTGTTTTCTGGTGTCGTTGCCGGGGAGTGAAGCGCCTTTGGTAGGTGGAGGTTGGTAAGGAAAAATTTATATAGTGTGCGGAAATTTACTGTCACTTGTTACTATGGAAAGTAATCCTTTGAGGGGCTTGTTCGGGGTATCTTCACCCCGACCAGTAGAGCAAAGAGTTGCTCCTCAACCTACTGAATCTACTAAAAATGTTTACTTTGAAATTCCTTCGGGTATGA
The DNA here is from genome assembly GCF_002162155.2 of Triticum dicoccoides. Lineage (NCBI taxonomy): Eukaryota > Viridiplantae > Streptophyta > Magnoliopsida > Poales > Poaceae > Triticum > Triticum dicoccoides. The sequence goes on along the minus strand of NC_041393.1, from coordinate 556,410,622 downwards.
TAGAGAAACTGCTAGCTAATCCCTTTACAGGAGACGGAACATTGCATCCCGATTTGCACCTAATCTATGTGGATGAAGTTTATGGATTATTTGAGCTTGCAAGTATGCCCGAGGATGTTATCAAGACGAAGGTCTTCCCTTTATCTTTGAAGGGTGTTGCATTGACATGGTTTAGGCTATGTGATGATATGGGATCATGGAACTACAACCGATTGAAATTGGGATTTCATCAGAAGTTTTATCCTATGCATCAGGTTCATCGTGATCGTAATTATATATATAATTTTTGGCCTCGTGAAGGAGAAAGCATCACTCAAGCTTGGGGGAGGCTTAAGTCAATGTTATATTCATGCCCCAATCATGAGCTCTCAAGAGAAATTATTATTAAAAAAAAATTATGATCGGCTTTCTTTCAACAATCGCTCGATGCTCGATACTTCTTGTCGTGGAATTGTCACGGCAGATGTCCTCTTGCAAGGACTTAGTTGTGAGGACAATGCATCTATGTGGTAGCTTGAGAGGGGTTGGGCGGAATCGAGAGACGCGAGGCGGATCATCACACAAGACGAGGATTTAGACAGCTTCGGGCCCCGGGAAACATCATCCGGAATAGCCCTACATGCTGTTTGAGGCTAGGTCTCATTATGCTCATGAGGGAGTCGCCGCATAAGCCGGCTCCCCCTTTGTATCTAGCCCTAGATATTGTTTCTTCTTGCTTGTAGCCTCTCCCTCTTTGGGGAGCCCTGCCCCTTCTTATATATGTTGAAGGGGCGGGTTACATGACTAGTCCTAGTAGGATTAGGATTACTCTATTACAAGTGGAGTCCTAGTCTTGCTTCCTTTGTAGGAGAATAGTCCTTACGCTTTCCTCATAAACCGGCCCACCATAGCGTGATCCGGCCTTCCATAAACCGCCCGTTGGGCCACCGGGTCTTGTCGCTCCTCTGACCTGCCTGCCGGATTACCAGTAAATCTTAAACCGGGAGGTCCAAATGGGTTGCCGGTGAATCGCCAAACTCTACCCGGGTCATACATCCGGCGGTTTACACCGCGGGGTATATCCCCGACACTTCTTGCACTGGTTCTTTTATGATGAAGACTATTGAATTCAGATGGGATTTATTGGAAAGAATTAAACGCAACTATGAAGATTGGGATCTCGACGGAGGTAAGGAGTCAGGTATGACACCTAAGTTTGATTGTTTTAAATCTTTTATGGATACCGATGTTTTTCGTGAATTGAGCACTAAATATGGACTTGACTCTGAGATAGTAGCTTCTTTCTGTGAATCATTTGCTACTCATGTCGATCTCCCTAAGGAGAAGTGGTTTAAATATCATCCTCCCATTGAAGTACAAGTAGTTGAACCTATTAAAGTTGAAGAAAAGACTATCACTTATAGTGTTGATCCTATTGTTCCTACTGCTTATATTGAGAAACCACCTTTCCCTGTTAGAATAAAGGATCATGCTAAAGCTTCAACTGTGGTTCGTAAGAGTAATACTAGAACACCTACACCCCCTGAGCAAATTAAAGTTGAACCTAGTATTGCTATGGTTAAAGATCTCTTGGCAGATAATATCAATGGGCATATTATTTACTTATGTGATGAAGCTGCTAGAATTGCTAGACCTGATACTAAAAATAAACATAGACTTGTTGTAGGCATGCCTGTTATTTCCTTTAAAATAGGAGATCATTGCTATCATGGCTTATGTGATATGGGTGCTAGTGCGAGTGCAAAACCTCATTATTTATACGAAGAAATTATGCATGATATTACACCTGCTAAGTTAGAAGGTATTGATATTACAATTAAGCTTGCCAATAGACATACTATTTCACCAGTTGGGATTGTTAGAGATGTTGAAGTCTTGTGTGGGAAAGTTAAATATCCTGCTGATTTTCTTGTTCTTGGTTCCCCACAAGATGACTTTTGTCCCATTACATTTGGTAGACCCTTCTTGAATACTGTTAATGCTAAGATAGATTGCGAAAAGGATATTGTTACGATTGGGTTAGGGGATATGTCTCATGACTTTAACTTTGCTAAATTTCGTAAACAACCCCATGATAAAGAATCGCCTAGTAAGGATGAAATTATTGGCCTTGCTTCTATTGTCGTGCCTCCTAATGATCCTTTAGAACAATAATTGCTAGACCATCAAAATGATATGTTTATGAATGAAAGAAGGGAAATAGATGAAGTATTCTTTAAACATGGACCTATTTTGAAACACAACTTGCCTGTTGAAATCCTAGGGGATCCTCCACCACCCAAGGGTGATCCAGTGTTTGAGCTTAAACCATTACATGTTACTCTTAATATGCTTATCTTGATGAAAAGAAGATATATCCTATTATTATTACTTCTAACCTTTCAGAGCAGGAAGAGGAGAAATTATTGAAAACTCTGAAGCATCGTGCTGCTATTGGATATACTCTTGATGACCTTAAGGGCATTAGTCCCACTCTATGCCAACACAAGATAAAATTGGAGAAAGACGCTAAACCGGTTGTTGATCACCAATGACGGTTAAATCCTAAGATGAAAGAAGTGGTGAGAAAATAAATACTAAAGCTTCTAGAGGTAGGTATAATTTATCCCGTTGCTGATAGTTAGTGGGTAAGTCCTGTCCATTGTGTCCCTAAGAAGGGAGGTATTAATGTTGTTCCTAATGATAAAGATGAATTGATCCCACAAAGAATTGTTACAGGTTATAGGATGGTAATTGATTTCCACAAATTAAATAAAGATCCTAGAAAAGATCATTACCCTATACCTTTTATTGGTAAAATGCTAGAAAGATTGTCTAAACATACCCATTTTTTTTGCTTTCTAGATGGTTATTCTGGTTTCTCTCAAATACTTATGTCAAAAGAGGACCAGGATAAGACCATTTTTACTTGCCCTTTCGGTACCTTTGCTTATAGACGTATGCCTTTTGGTTTAGGGACAATTCCATTTCTCCCCCTAACTTGAGCCACCACCTGGCATTTGCCCATAATTTTCAGGTATGCTCAAAAATACCCCTCTTCCATCAATTCACCTTATAGAAATTCCCTTGCCGTCCGGTCAAAGGGCTTTGACCGTCTGGTGAATAGTAACATTGTGAACAGTAAATTCAAAAAAATAGCAAAAAAAATCTAAAAAATCTAAAATTTTGTGGGATCGTAGATACTCAAGGGCGCAAGGTGCATTCAAATTTATGCACTATTTGGACATTCCAGGAACTCGTGGCAAAGGAAAAAATATAAATCTATACGCTGTGAACAGTAAATTCAAAAATAATAGCAAGAAAAAATAATAGCATTTCTATAAGGTGACTTGACAGAAGAGGGGTATTTTTTAGCATACCTGAAAATTAGGGGCAAATGCCAGGTGGCGGCTCAAGTTAGGGGGAGAAATGGAATTGTCCCTTTGGTTTATGTAATGCACCTGCTACCTTTCAAAGATGCATGATGGCTATATTCTCTGATTTTTGTGAAATAATTGTTGAGGTTTTCATGGATGATTTTTCCGTATATGGAACTTCTTTTGGTGATTGCTTGAGCAACCTTGATCGAGTTTTACAGATATGCAAAGAAACTAATCTTGTCTTGAATTGGGAGAAGTGCCACTTTATGGTTAATGAAGGTATTGTCTTGGGTCATAAAATTTCTGAAAGAGGTATTGAAGTTGATGAAGCTAAAGTCAATGCTATTGAAAAGATGTCGTGTCCTAAGGACATCAAAGGTATAAGAAGTTTCCTTGGTCAAGCCGGTTTTTATAGGAGGTTCATTAAAGACTTCTCTAAAAAATTTAGGCCTCTGACTAACCTCTTACAAAAAGATATACCTTTTGTCTTTGATGATGATAGTGTAGAAGCATTTGAAATAAATAAGAAAGCTTTGATTTCTGCACCTATTGTTCAGCCACCTGATTGGAATTTACCCTTTGAAATTATGTGTCATGCTAGTGATTATGTTGTAGGTGTTGTTCTAGGACAAAGAGTTGATAAGAAACTAAATGTTATCCAATATGCTAGTAAAACTCTAGACAGTGCCCAGAGAAATTATGCTACTACTGAAAAAGAATTTTTAGTAGTTGTATTTGCTTGTGATAAGTTCAGACCTTACATTGTTGACTGTAAAGTAACCATTCACACTGATCATGCTGCTATTAAATATCTTATGGAGAAGAAAGATGCTAAACCTAGACTTATTAGATGGGTTCTCTTACTACAAGAATTTGATTTGCATATTATTGATAGAAAGGGAGCTGAGAACCCCGTTGCAGACAACTTGTCTAGGTTAGAAAATGTTCTTGATGACCCACTACCTATTGATCATAGCTTTCCTGATGAACAATTAGCTATCATAAATGCTTCTCGTACTGCTCCATGGCATGCTGTCGGTGGGAACGACACCTATGGGATCAACGGCATCCCTACTACGGTCGGCGGGCGCGGGGTTGTGAGAAGAGCGGGTCTAAGAGCTAGCACAAAGGTCGTTTACCTAGGGTCGGGCCGCGGGGATCGCGTAATACCCTAGTCCTGCTTTGGTGTGTATTTCAGTGTTCTTGAGCTAGCTATGGTGCATGACTTGCTCAAAGAGCCGAATCCCTCTCCAGTACGCCTCGGGCCTCCTTTTATAGTCGAAGGAGGTGCCACAGTGGCACATAGGAGGTGGAAAGGGTACAATAGCTATGCTTATTGCCCGTCATTACGGGACAAGGCGCATTAAATGCGCCCCTTAGGTGTCCCCTCGCTTTGTTGCCGCCTCGCCTTGCATCGACACGCGTCCAGGCCAGCGAGGCGAGCAGCTCCATGTAGGCTGGCAGGCTGCTGAGCTGGCGTGGTGGCAGCGTCTTGACGAAGATCTGCATGCCACCACGCAGGTGCTTGCTGAGCTGGTCTCGGGGCCGCTCATTGCCACGCAGGTGCTCGCCTGGCTGGCTGGGCTGGCAGCTGCATGGGAACGGCGGTGGAGCCTTGGCCGGCGCGGGCCTAGCTGCAGCCTTGCTGATGTCCTCGGCAAGGGTCTTGCCAGGGCCCCGGCAAGGGTCTTGCCGTGGCACTATGGTCGTCCCCGGCAAGGATCTTGCCGGAGGCCTCGTGGGTTTCCTTGGCAGGGATCATGCTGAGGATCGTTGTCTTCTAGTCCTCATCTGATCTCGTGTGTTAATGATCTTCACAAAGATCTGCATGCCATCACGGAGGCGCCTCCCGATCCTTGGTTCCAATGTGGTTGATGATGTTGGAAATCTCGGGCTCAAGGGTGGCGCGCTCCGCTGGTGTTGGGCAAGTTGCTCCGGCAAGGCTCTTGCCGGGGCCGCGGTGGCTGCCCCGGCAAGGGTCTTGCTGGGGAGTCCACCTCGCCCTCTTGCTCTTTGTCTATTTCTGGTCTTGGCATTGCTTGATTGTCTTGTGGCCTTGGCTCTCCTCCTTTGCCCTGCTTAGGGTGGCCGTGGGCACGGCTCTGCCTGCCCGTGCACAAGTAAAGGGGTACAAGGTAGAGTCCCTACTTCTGTACACCGACAGGAGCCCCCGGGCCTGGGCCACACATAAGCGCGACACGTTGTTGGGCTAGGCCCAGAACAGTGCGCAGGCACGCGAGGCCGATTTTTACCGCAGTAACTCCTTCGTCCGTTGCGCTTCCTCACGACTCGCCTTGAATGCGTGACGTGGAGATCGTGTGTGGGGTGACCGAAGCATGCTTGCGTCATCCTGTAGTGAATAGTAAAGAGGCGGTTTGCATGTCCCTTTAAGACTGCAGGGCTGCTGCTCATTTACTTTCTCTGCCTTGGAACCATCGTTCCACGCTTCCCACTACGCCCGCCCTTACGCCACGTACACTGCCTGCACGGCGCGGGGTAGGTGACAGGCGCATGGAATACGAGAAGGCGCGCGCGTGGGTCAATACCCATGCGCCTTCAATTGGGCGAGGAGGGCGGTTGACGGCCTCACCTGCTGCCACCTTAATGAGCTGGATTGGTTGAGAGAGGCGACCGAGCCTCCATCCCGCCCCTTTATAAGGAGGTGAGGGGGGATGGCACCCCTCAATCTTTCGCCATCCGTCTCCTACCATCTTTGATCCTTTCTTCCTTCTGCTATGGTGAGAGGGCGCGCTGATGCTTCGATGGTGGCGGCAAGGGTTTCCGCCCAACAACGCGCCCCTCCTTCCTAGGAGTTTTAGGCGGCGGAGCCGGCCACGAGGGGAAGGGGGAGGGGTGAGGCCGAGGTTGCCGTGGCGATCGGGGAAGGGGAGGACGGGGCGGCGCACCGGCCTCGCCTCCGCTGGCACTCCCTCCCCCAATGGAGGGCCACGTCGGGGACCAGCCTCACGGATTCTTCATCAGGCTGCGCCGGCGGGCGCGTCGTCGTCTTCGTCTCCCTACTCCATTTGCTCGGGAGATGGAGCTCGACCCGCCACAGGCTCTGAGAATGCATATGAGGGGTTGCGGGAATAGCGGCACAAGGGCTGATGTCGATTTCCCAGCCCCTCATTTCATTTATCTCTGCCGCGGAGGGAAGACCTTCGCTCGCATCCATAGCTTGACGGCGGGGCTCATTCTCTATTTCAAACTAATGGAGAACAACCTACTCTCCGTCAAGGTCTTTGGAGACTTCGGGACTCGCCTAAAGTGCTGAGTGGAGAGCTCCTCTGATGACGAAGACTCTTCCTCGAGCGAGAGTGACGAGGAGGACAGCGACAGCAACGATGAGGGTAGCAGGCGAGAGGACGACGGGTTCGACTAGGCATCAAGCCCTCCGTCCCTAGGCGGCGCCAGCAGCAGCAGCATCTGCACCTGCACCTGGCCCCTTCTCCAAGTGGGACCAGCTCCTTGAACTTCTCGGGGTCGCCTCCTTGGGCGGCTGGCGTGGGAAGGATGGAGAAGGGGAAGAAGGTGGGTGGCGGGCCATCAAGTCGGAATACGATGGCACCGACGCCTTCGTAGCGTATTGACGGACCGCTGCGTCATCTTCTAGCTCTTCTCCAGGCACCATCATCACCAGCCCTCTCCTTGGCGGCCGCCGATATGTTCTCTTGGCGCCTTCTGCTGCTCGTACCTCGCCTAGGCGCTCCTTTTTCCCTCTTGCTTCCTTGTTCCGTTTCCTAGGGAGAGGGACAAGAAAAGGGATTACGGGCACCTTATCTCTTTTTAGTTTGTAAGCCCATGGGCCTTAGTTAAACCTAAAACTTGTAATCCCCTTGCTCCTGTTTACATTCCGTACAAACTGTACATGTATGAGACCTATTAACGAAAAAGGGTGCTTGCCGGGTTCTTTGTGTGTGAGCGAAGCCCATACCAAGGAACGAATCCTTGTTATTTTTAATATAAACATTTTCGCCTCGCAACAGGCCTTGCCGCTCCCTTACTTCATGTGACCACACTCACGCTTTTTGGCAGAGACAGGAGCGAAGTAGGGTTAGGGCCTACGCTTGCTTCCTTGTCACGACGGCTACAACCAGATTCCGACCCAAGGGAATAGTTTCTTGGGTGCGGGCAAAGGGGACCACGGTAACCTAGGAACAAAACAAGGTTTCATACATCCCAATTTCATACAAAAATGCAAAATAGGGGAAGGAGGACTTATCTGAATCTGTAGCCCCCCAGCAATCTTGGCTTGCCTTGGGTGGACCCTTGTGTCTTTAGCCCCCGGCAACCTTGGCTTGCCGGGGCCGGAGCGCCGACTCATTCTCTTTCTTCCACATAGTTCAGCAGAAATGCCCATGTACCCTGCGAACCAAAGAGGATAGAAAGGAACAGAGAGACACATACTCAACCTCTATGCTAGGGGTTAGTCGCCGATAAGAACTATCAACCCTAACCGAGGAAGAGACTCAACCTAGGATGCATGCTATAACTTAGGGCGCTAGCACTTCGTTTATTTATGGTCAGGGTTTGCGCCTGGCTTTGTACATAGGGTTACATGCCTTGCCGGCAAGGCTTGTACAGAAAGGTGGATTGCCGGGGGGCCCGGCAACCGCTAAGGGAGTCCTGGATTAGGGGGTATCCGGACAGCCGGACTGTGTACAACGTCCGGACTATTGAAGCGTGAAGATACAAGACTCAAGACTTTGGCCCGTGTCCGGATGGGACTCTCCTTTGCATGGGAGGCAAGCTTGGCGATCCGGATATTATATTTCCTTCCTTGTAACCGACTCCATGTAAACCCTAGCCCTCTTTGGTGTCTATATAAACCGAAGAGGTTGGTCCTTAGAGGGCTCATCACAATTACATTCATACCATCATAGGCTAGCTCTTAGGGTTTAGCCTCTACGATCTCGTGGTAGATCTACTCTTGTACTACCCATATCATCAATATTAATCAAGCAGGAAGTAGGGTTTTACCTCCATCGAGAGGGCCCGGACCTGGGTAAACATCTGTGTCCCTTGCTTCCTGTTACCATCAGCCTTGACGCACAGATCTGGACCCCCTACCCGAGATATGCCGGTTTTGACACCGACATTGGTGCTTTCATTGAGAGTTCCTTTGTGTCGTCGCTGTCAGGCTCGATGGCTCGTCTCATCATCAAGGACGATATTACTTTGGAGGGAGCTCTGGCTGTAGGCCAGATGCTTCGACTCGGCGGCTTTATCATGGCCGCCCCATCGGCGGTAGCACCGATGATGGCCTCTCGGGTCATCAATCATAACCTTCGCGTCAGTTTGGAACTTGCCGAACAGATGGAGCAAATGGATCTCTCCTCCCTTAATGAACTCTTGGATTGCATCGCCGCTCTTGGAGTCGCTACAAACTATGACCGGATTGGGCTTAAACCCGACCGAAGGGACATCAGGTCCCGGCCGACCACCCATGAGGTAGCGATAGTGGAGGAACCACACGCGGATTGTCCCTCAACTTTGAGGACGAAATATGTTCAGATTGCCGAACTCCTTGAGCCGAAAACCTGCTCAAAGGGAAACACGGCCCAGGCCCCGGACTTAGAATCGGGCACCGGGCCAGAGGAATTGGGCGGTATCCCAGATTTTGAGCTGTTAAGCTCGCAACCGCCCGCACCCTTGGGTGTTATATCGGATCAAAATCCGGATTCTGTTAGCAACACCTATCTAGACTTAGACTGTCTCTCCCGCATCAGGCAAGAGCCCCAGGAGACGGTACACCATTACTGGGCAAGATTCCTCCTTGCGCTTAACAAGGTCAAGGACTGCCGCGAGGAGAACATGGTCTCACTCTTCTGCAAAAACTGCACAAACGAAGGGCTCCTTAATGCTATAAGCCGCCACGACATAGTACGCTTTGCAGACTTGACAAACATAGTACAGAAGTACTGTGCGATGGAGAGCGCTTGGAAGACCCAAACAGAATTTTGCGATAGTACTGCTCTCACCAAGACCTTTGTCCGAACTAAACGGACGAACTCTCGTAAGTTGTCCGATCCAATCACTAAGAAAGCAAAGCCCGCCCCAGGGCATGTTGGATTGGAGGAATGGCTCGACGGGCCATGTAAGCTCCACAGTACTCCGGATACAATACCAACTCATAGCCTTAGGGCATGTTGGATACTCCGGCAGGTGGCAAAAAGTGGCGAGGATCTTCTTGTAAGCCATAAAGCAGAACAACATCCTGTCAGCGGACACAATACGTTACTAACAGTCTTTGAGACTTTTGCCTCGAACAACAGGCGCAAGCGGGCTCATCGAAGATCTGCAGAAATTTGCCATGTGGAAAAGATAAACCCTTGGAATGACACTGCTATAACTTTCAATGCCAGTGATGAACCTCGATTCCAGACTGTCTAGGCACCAGCCGCTCTGGTCCTCAGCCCAATCGTGGACGGCTTTCGGCTCACCAAAGTACTCATGGACGGCGGAAGCGGGTTAAACTTGATCTATGAAGAAACGCTCAACAAAATGGAAATTGATAAGGGCCGCATTGAGAAAAGTGGTACCACCTTCAGAGGAATCATCCCTACTCGGGAAGCGCAGTGCGTGGGAAAAATCACACTCGATGTGGTATTCGACACCCCAGAGAATTACAGGTCCGAAGAAATCACATTCCAAGTGGCTCCCTTTAGCAGCGGGTACCACGCCCTTCTAGGGCGAGGCGCGTTTACAAGCTTTCAAGCCGTACCCCATTACGGCTACATGAAGCTTAAAATGCCCGGACCCAATGGAATCATCACTCTAGCCAGTGATCCAGACGTCGCACTTCGCGCCGAAAACAAAACCGCAGCACTAGCCCGGAAGCACTATCTAAAGCCCTAGCAGCCGAAGAGTTAACAACACTGCGGGCCACCGTAGACAGGGACGATGTGATACTCGACAAACGACCCAAGTCCACCTCATTTAAACCTATAGACGAGATAGTCAAATTCCAAGTCCACCCAATGGACCCCGCCAAGACAGCATCCATCGGGACACAGTTGAGCCCCGTTATGGACGCCACACTGCGAGATTTGTTACGCGAGAATTGGGACATTTTTGCTTGGCACCCTTTGGACAAGCCAGGCATCCCACGTCGGCTGGCCGAACACAGCCTCAATGTACTAAAGGGATACAAACCGGTCAAACAAACCCTCAGGCGGTTTTCAGAATCCAAATGGCAAGCCATGGGGGAAGAGTTAGCCAAGCTGCTTGAGGCCGGATTCATGAGAGATATTAAACATCCGGATTGGCTGGCAAATTTGGTAATGGTACCAAAAAAGGACAAATCTTGGCACTTATGCATCGACTTCAAAGACCTCAACAAGGCCTACCCCAAGGATCCCTTTCCCCTCCCTCGCATCGATCAAATCATCGACACCACATTTGGACACGACTCGCTGCAACAGCTTTTATAACGCCATATGGCCCTTTTTGGTTCAACACTATGCCTTTCGGGCTCAAGAATGCCGGCGCAACCTATCAATGCATGATTCAAACATGCCTGGAAAAACAAATTGGCAAACAGTGGAAGCATATGTGGACGACATAGTCATAAAAACTAGACACGTCGAAACCCTAATAGATGACTTGAGGCTTACATTCGATAACCTCAGGACATACGACATCAAGTTAAATCCGGAAAAATGCGTTTTCGGTGTCCCCTCAGGGAAGCTGCTGGGCTTCATTGTTTCCAATAGAGGAATCGAAGCGAATCCAACAAAAATCCGAGCTCTGTCACAGTTGGCTATACCAATAGACCTCAAGCACATCCAGAAGCTAGCTGGATGCATGGCCGCTTTGAGACGCTTTATATCCAGGATAGGAGAAAATGCATTGCCTCTTTACCGCCTTCTTCGGCGCACCGAACACTTTGTATGGACGGATGCAGCCGCGGCCGGACTCGATGAGATAAAGACCTTATTGGCCAGTAATCCAGTCCTAACAGCGCCAAACATCGGTGAACCTATGCTACTATACATAGCTGCAACACATCAAGTGGTAAGTGCAGTTGTCGGTGTCAAAACCGGCGGATCTCGGGTAGGGGGTCCCGAACTGTGCGTCTAGGCGGATGGTAACAGGAGACAAGGGACACGATGTTTTTACCCAGGTTCGGGCCCTCTCGATGGAGGTAAAACCCTACTCCTGCTTGATTGATATTGATGATATGGGTAGTACAAGAGTGGATCTACCACGAGATCAAGGAGGCTAAACCCTAGAAGCTAGCCTATGGTATGATTGTTGTTCGTCCTACGGACTAAAACTCTCCGGTTTATATAGGCACCGGAGAGGGCTAGGGTTACATAGAGTCGGTTACAATGGTAGGAGATCTACATATCTGTATTGCCAAGCTTGCCTTCCACGCCCAGGAAAGTCCCATCCGGACACGGGACGAAGTCTTCAATCTTGTATCTTCATAGTCTTGGAGTCCGGCCAATGATGATTGTTCGGCTATCCGGACACCCCCTAGTCCAGGACTCCCTCAGTACACTACTAGAAAAAGGGCTATAGATGGGATTGACACTAATGGCGCACTAGACAAGCGGTGTGCCATTAGTATATACTAATGGCGCACCACCTTCTGATACGCCATTAGTGTTGAAACTACTAATGGCGCACCTGGCCCAAGGTGCGCCATTAGTATCAATTTTTTTAACTAGTGCGCCTGTCCAAACATACTAATGGTGCATCCAGACGCAGTGCGCCATTACTAGTTGTAACTAGTAATGGCGCACCTGTCAGAAAGTGCGCCACTAATGTTGTTTTTTTATTATATTTTTTATTCCTTTTTTTGCAAAACTACTAATGGCGCACTGTTCCACCATGCGCCATTACAAGTTTAAACTAGTAATGGCGCACTGTGGAACAGTGCGCCATTAGTATGTTTTTTTTGCAAAACTACTAATGGCGCACCACCTTAGGGTGCGCCATTAGTAACCTGGATTACTAATGGCACATTTATGGTTGGTGCGCCATTAGTAACCTGGATTACTAATGGCGCATTTATGGTTGGTGCGCCATTAGTAAGTGGGCAGCAACAAGATATTTTGGACAGCCTCTCCTACCCACACTCACTTTCTCCCCACTTCATTCTCTCCACCGCCTCCTCCTTGTCTCGGGTGCCTCCTCTTTTTCACCTCATTTCCACCATAGATTCATTCAAATTAAGTGGTTAAATTACCTTGTTTTGATAGGTAAGTAAGGGGGAAGCTATATTTATGTTGTTCTCCCTACAACAATGTGCACATGCACTTTTTATGGCCTAGCTAGATCTATGTATGTTCGTGGTGTTGCATATGTTTGTGGTGTTGCATATGTGTTTGTGTTTGGAGGTGTACAGGTATTTGAAATGCGATAGTTGCCAATATTTTGCCGGAATGTTGATTCATTTCCGTTTCGGCGAGAATTTTGGCATTAAGCATTCTTTTTGGTCCTATTTTTAGGGAAAGTCATGCCAAATTTTTTCTTGGTTCTAAAATATCGTTTTGCTCTACCCCGCAGGCAACCATGGTACGCACGATGACCGAAGGCATCGTGAATAGGTTTTTGAGGTCCGCGAAGGCCGAGATGCTTCAAAAGAACGAGACGGAGATAAGATGTCCGTGTAGAAGATGCAAGCTAAAGAGCCTTATTGCGGACCCGGATTCCGGGCAGGTGCGGGACCACCTGCTCTTGCGTGGTTTCATGGATGGCTATCGGTGGCAAGGTGATGAAGATGACTACGAAGTCGTCCATGGGGGCCGGGCAAGAAATGAGGAAGGGCAGCAAGACAACCACCGCGGCTCGGGCGGGCGAGAAGACGAAGAATCCCCAGGAGATGATCACGACAGTGATGCTGTACACAGTCATCATGTAGAAGATGCAGGACATGATGATGAGGAAGATGCCGGAGCAGACGATGGCCATGGTCATGAAGATGATGATGCCGGCGGAGCAGACGACGCTGGACCATCGATGGGCTGGGTGCAGGACCCTCATATTCAAGAGCTGCTTCTCAAGCAGACGGATAACGCAAGAGCTGCCGCCCGAGAGAAAGCCAAGATGGATCAACTTGAGTTAGACGCGGTTACTCCATTGTATGAAGGATGCAGGCCCGAGGATACCCGCCTGAAAGTAACACTCATGGCTCTGGAGATGAAGGTAAAACACAAAATGACCGACGCATGCTTCGACAAGAACATGTCATTCTGGCACGAACGTCTTCCCAAGGGGAACAAGTACCCGACCAGTTTGGAGGAGGCGAAGAAAATCATGTGTCCTCTGGATTTACCGCACGTGAAATACCATGTGTGCATCAACAATTGCATCATTTATTGGGACGAGCACGCGGAGTCTACCATATGTCCGGTGTGCGGCGTCACTCGATACAAGAAGAGGAAGAAAGCTCCTCAAAAAGTGGTGTGGTACTTTCCGATCACTCCTCGTCTGCAGCGGTATTTCACGGACCCTAAGGTAGCAAAGCTCCTGCGTTGGCACGCGGATAGGGAGGAGAAGAAGCGAGAAGATGACGCAAATGATCCGGAGATAGATAAAAAAGACAAGATGCCGAGTCACCCTAAGGATGCGAGCCAGTGGCAAGCGTTGAACTTCGAAGACCTAGAATTTGGGAACGATCCAAGGAACATCATGCTGGGCGCGAGCACCGATGGAGTCAATCCATTTGGCAGCCAGAGAAGCACACATAGCACCTGCCCTGTGTTTGTGTGGATGTACAACCTTCCCCCTGGTTGTGCATGAAGAGGAAGTACATTCACATGAGTATGCTAATTGAAGGGCCGAAACAACCAGGGAACGACATCAATCGGTATCTGCGGCTGCTGAAAGAGGAGCTTGACACGCTGTGGAAAACGCCAGCCAATACCTGGGACGCCGCAGAGAAAGAATATTTCCCTATGAGAGCCGCACTGCTCACGATGGTGCACGACTATCTCGGTTACGGATATCTCGTGGGGCAGGTAGTCCACGGATTTTCTGGATGCGCAAGGTGCATGGATGACACAACGTATCGCCAGCTAGATAGAGATCCCGGGTCTTCAAAAACCGTGTTCATGGGACATCGAAGGTGGCTTCGCGACAATGACCTGTGGAGGAAACGCAAGGATCTGTTCGATGGTGAAACCGAACCCCGAAAACGCCCGTGTACGAGGAGCAGCGAGGAAATAGACAAGCTGTTGAAAAATTGGAAAGATTGCCCACTGCCGGGAAAGAAGCAAAAGGCACCTGAGCCGGGAAAGAAGCGAAAGGCGCCAGAGCCGCTGCTGAAGGTATGGAAAATGAGGTCTGTTTTCTGGGACTTGCCGTACTGGAAGATCCACCGTGTGCCTCACAGCCTTGATGTCATGCATATCACGAAGAACGTGTGCGAGAGTCTGCTTGGTACCCTGCTCAACATGCCAGAGAGGACCAAAGATGGGCCGAAAGCAAGGGCAGACTTGAAATCAATGGGCATCAGGCAGGAGCTTCACGCTAATGATGATGATGATGATGATGAGGCGAATTAGGACACAGAAAGTCGTCGCAAAGGCAAAAAGGCCAAGAAGACCGGAAATGACTACCCTCCCGCGTGCTTCATCTAAGTCAGGAGGAGATCGAGCAGTTTTTCACCTGCCTCCTAGGAGTAAATCTTCCTTACGGTTACGCGGAGAAGATAAGCAGATACCTAGACCCAGTGAAGCAGAAGTTCAGTGGGATGAAGTCTCACGACTGTCACGTGCTGATGACGCAGATACTTCCAGTTGCAATCCGTGAGATCATGGACGCGCACGTCCATGAAACGCTATTTGGCCTATGCAACTTTTTCGATGTCATCTCTCGGAAGTCGATTGGCGTGAGGCAACTCAGAAGGCTACAGGAAGAGATCATGGTGATACTATGCGAGCTTGAGATGTACTTCCCGCCCGCATTCTTCGACGTTATGGTGCATCTGCTGGTCCATATAGTGGAGGATATCATCCAACTTGGGCCGACGTTCCTGCACAGCATGATGCCGTTCGAAAGGATGAATGGTGTCATCAAAGGATACGTTCGCAACATGTCACGTCCAGAGGGAAGTATAGCCAGGGGATTTCTGACCGAAGAGTGCATCTCCTACTGCACGAATTATCTAGGCATTGAGAACCCCGTTGGTCTGCCCGTCAACAGGCACCTCGGCAGGCTCGCTGGATGGGGTCACCGTGAGGGTCGCCGCGAAATGCATGTCGACTTAGAGGGTCGACTCGCCGACTTTGAAAGAGCAAACCTAGTCGCGCTACAACACATAGACGTGGTCGATCCTTGGGTGGTAGAGCACAAAACCTTTATTAAGAAGACGTACAATGACCGAGGCCAACAGAGGACGGACGGAGATATAATCAAAGAGCACAACTCATGTTTCACGCGTTGGTTCAAGCAGAAGATTCTGTCGTACCCTTTACATGAGGATTCTTCCGCGGAAGAACAGCTCATATTCGCCTTGTCACAGGGCGCCGAGCACAACCTGATGACCTATGAGGCGTACGATATCAACGGCTACACATTCTACACCGAGGCCAAGGACATGAAGAGCGATGGTTATCAGAACTCCGGGGTAACGATGGAATCCTACACCGGTAATGACAAGGACAGATACTACGGAAGGATCGAGGAGATCTGGGAGCTGAGCTACGCTGGAGAGAAGGTCCCGATGTTCCGTGTTAGATGGGCGAAGAGCGTCCTAAAAGAAGACTGGTATTTCACCATCATGGTTATACCCGAAGCCAAATCCAAGACCGCGGGCGCAAACGTCACCGCGAAAAATGAGCCATGGGTACTGGCTTCCCAAGTTGACCAATGCTTCTTCATTATCGACCCGTCAAAGCCCAGTCGTGTTGTCGTGAGGAGAGGAAAAAGGAAGATCATCGGAATGGATGGAGTAGCCAATGAGCAAGACTTCGACAAGTACGGCGACCCGAGGATCGAACATGACGACGATGATGAAGTAGCAGCATACACCACAAGAAGAAGCAGGACCACCCTACCTAAAGGACGCCCGTTCGACAGAAGAACTCCATTTGCGAAAAAGAAGGGCAAGAAGATTGTGAACAGATAGCTAGCTAAGATCGATTGTATTTAAATCGTAGCCTTCATTTCTCGATTGTATTTCATGGGCACTTTTTGAACTATCATGAATATTTTTAAATTTCATGGACACTCGATCTCGATCCCCCTCCATCTCGATCGCTATCCCACCTCGCCAGATCCGGTCCCCCTCACCGCCGAGCACCCCCCGGTCCACCGGCCGCCGCCGCCGACCCCCCGCACCCTCGATTCCCCTACTCAACCGCCGCCGCCGACCCCCC
>NC_041393.1:556308640-556393671 GCF_002162155.2 Triticum dicoccoides | reverse complement strand
CGACCCCCCGCACCCCTCGCACCCTCCCCCGCTCCACCGGCATTACTGTTTGATGATATTTTAAAAAAAAATTATTACTGTCTTATAAAAAAAATATTACTGTTATGATTTAAACAAGTTTGAACATATTTAAACACAAATAAGTATCAAACAGCATTTTAAATGCATAAAAAAATTGTGGAGCCTGGGAATCGAACCCAGGACCTCCTGGTGTGAGAACTGGCTGCTGACCAGTCGAGCTAGTAGAGGGAGCTTGATGTGGATCAGGTCAGGTGGAAGATAACCTGTTGGCTCGAGCAGAAATAAAAAAAATACTAATGGCGCACCAGGGCGAGGTGCGCCATTAGTATGGATGTACTTATGGAGCACCGAGGTGTGGTGCGCCATTAGTATTATGCTGCCCCCATCCATACTTCCTCCCCGGCCCAAACCTATCCCCTCTCTCTCCCTCGCCCTCACCCTCGATCCCCTTCCCCTCGACGCTTCCCCGCCGCCTCGACGCCGCTGCCCCGCCGCCTCGACACCACCCCGATGCCGCGTCAACGCCTTGACGCCCGCCCCGCTCCTCCTCCGGCGCCTCTGCGCCCAGCCCAAGCCCAAGGCCGCTCCGCCTCCACCTCCTCCGCCTCCGCTGTCGGACGAGGGCACCGCAGAGTGGGCCCGTCGCGCGGCCGCGCTCTCGCTGCTGGGGCTCACCGGCGCCGGCGCCGCCAGCGCCTTCAGCGACCTCATCGTCCGCAGCAAAGGAGCCCCTCCACCGCCCGCAGCCAAGGAGTCGAGTCGACCGCCGCCGAGGAGCCGCGTCGCCAACCGCCAGCGTGGAGTCGACCGTCGCCGAACAACCCCGCCGTACTTCCTCAAGATCCAGGGCGCTGTAGGTAAGATTCAGGTCGATATGGTCACTTCTCTGCTTCTCTGACTACCGGTAGTGCCACCTGAAGCTTCGATCCAACATAGGGTGACGCTGTCTGCAACCAAGGAGCCACCTAGCCCTCTACATCAAGAAGTTCTCCTTCCCTTTGTCTTGCTTCGCCCCCAAATCCAGCCCCTGCAGGTAAGCGTGAAAATAGATCCCTTTTTTCTTTTCCACTTCATATGTTATTTCTGGTTTCCCCGTGAATGTGATTGCCCATTAAATCTTGTTGGCTCAACGATGAACTAAACAAGATCATGTCAGTTCGTTTGAGATTGGAGATTTCACAGTGCTAACCATCCATCTCTCATGTTATAATTAGGGTAAATAAAGTATTTAGTTGATTTCTGGACAGACTGAAGTATATACATTTTACTAACCAGTTTTATGTGCTATGTTATTATATGTTTTCTGGACACATAGCTATATTGCAACTCTTTGTTTTCTGGTCCTCCTCAACCATCTCTTCCGCAGCCACAAAATTAAGATTACCACCTAGGAAGCTTGACTACTCTGTCGCTGATGTCTTCAATCGTTGGTGTCGTGGTGGGAACGAGCACCTATGGGGCAGGGCCCCTTTTCGGTCCGGCAGGGAGCGGAGGGCGCACGAAGAGCAGATCAAGGTCGAGCGCGCGAGGGATTTTACCCAGCTTCGGAGCTCCCCGGAGGGATAAAACTCCTACTGCTGCTTTGAGTTTGTATTCTATTCTTGCTTGAGAGCGTGGGTATGCTGTGGTTTCGAAGGCGCCGAACCGAACCGAACCCATTCTACGTGCGCACGGGCCTCCTTTTTATAGTCTAAAGGGGTCACCGACAGGTGGCAACGCAGAGAGATGGGTAAAAACGTAAAAACGCGGGTTGGTACAACCACTATCAACAGTGCCCCCTACCTAACTCTGACGGCAGGGGACAAGGGCATTTAATGCCCGTCCGGTCGCCCCAATAGTGTAGGAAACGATCGTTAGGGGCGCTACCGATCGCCACGATGGCCTCCTAGTCATCTTCACTTGCCACCTCGCACCGCATGGCTACATAGCTCTCCGCCACGTGCACCAGGAGCGATCCTGCGGAGACACGTCGTCGGATGAGCTAGAGCGCAGGCGCAGAGTGGTGGCTTCGCCGCGGCAAGTGCCTTGCCGCGGTCTCTGTCTTGTCGCACCCGCAAGCTTGCCGCTCGTCGGGTCTTGCCGGGACACGCGGTGCATCGTGGCAAGTTTTCTGAAGTGCCTTGGTTGGCCTTCCCGGCAAGCTCCTCTTGCCGGGGTCTCGTCCTTCCCGGCAAGCTTCTCTTGCCGGGGCCTTGTCTTCTCGGTTAACACTTTGTTCTTGAATGGCAGTAATATGAATAGTGGCGGGTCTTGGTGGAGCCCGGCAAGCCTTGCCGCGGGACGCTGCGACTGCCCGTGCACAAGTTCGGGGTACTAAGGTACCCCTACTTTAGTACACCGACAGGAGCCCCCGGGCCTGGGCCATACACGGTGCCGAGTGCTGTTGGGCCAGGCCCAAACAGGGCACGGGCACGCGCGGCCCTGGTCCAAACCAAATCCACTCCGTATCCGCCGCGCTCTCCCGTAACAGCACGCGTCAATTGCGGCGTCGTGGGAGAGATCGTGGCGCCTCGGTTCTGCATTCTCGCCACGCGGCTCCCATGCGCTTGGGGTCGTGGACGGTGGAAGCGGAAAACTGGGCCGTTGCGAGCAGAGGCAGCGGGTCGGCCCCGACTCCCTGCTCTTCTCGCGCCCTGATTCGCTGAGCGGGGCGGCCGAGCCCCCACCTTGCTCTTTTTAAGGAGAGCGGGAGGGGAGCGCAGAAGCCTGCACTCTCTCGTCTTCTCCTTTCTTCAGCTTCTGCTCCCCTTTCTCTCATTCGCCATGGAGGAAGGGAACCCTGGATCTTCATCGGTGGCGGCGAGGGTCGCCGCCAGACAACGCATCCCTCCATTTCCCGCACCCGTGGTGGTAGAGCCAGCCATGAGGGGAAGAGGGAGGGGGCGAGGTCGTGGACGAGGTCGAGGACGAGGTCGAGGCGCTCGGGGAAGAGGCGGACGGGGCGGCGCGCCATCTCCGCCTCCGCCGGAGGTTTCTCTCCCCACGGCGGTCCATACAGGGGACGACCCTTGCGAGTTCTTCGTCAGGCTGCGCCGGGCGCCTCGTCGTCGCCTCCGGCTTCCAGCTCCGTTTGCGAGGGCGATGGAGTTGGAACCGCCCGAGACATTGAGATTGCACATGACGGGCTGTGGAATCAGCGGCAGCGAGTCCGCGTTGTATTTCCAGCCCCTAATGTGATGTATCTCGACCATGGGTGGAAGACGTTCGCCCGTATCCACAGCCTGACGGAGGGGTTTACCCTCCATTTTAAGTTAATGGAGGGCGACCTCCTCTCCATCAAGGTCTTCGGGTGCTTTGGCACTCGGGCGAAGTGCTGCATGGACAGCTCCTCCGATAGCGAAGATTCCCCCTCGAGCGAGAGTGAGGAGGAGGAGAGCGACAGTGACGACGAGGGCGACTAGGTGTCGAGCGCCGCTTCACGCGTCACCGGCGACCCCATCATCCGTGTCGCCGGCTCCTTGAACTCCCCGGGGTCATCTCCTTGGGCGACTGGCGTAGGGAGGCTGCGGAATGGGAAGAGGGCTGGCGACAAGGCCGTCAAGTCGGTGTACGAGGGCGTAGTGCCCTCGATAGCGCGCTGACGTCCTGCCGCCCCGTCTTCGAGCCCCGCTTCCGGCGCCGCCATCGCCGTCCAGCCTTCGGACAGCCCCCGGGATGTTCTCTTGGTGTCTTCTGGCACCCGTAGCTCGCCTAGGCGCCCCTTTTGCCCTTCTCGCCTCCTTGACCTACCTCCTGAAGAGAGGGACAGGAAAAAGGATTACGGGCATCTTATCTTTTTAAGTTGTAAGCCTTCGGGCCTTAGCCGCATCTAAAACTTGTAATCCTCTCTTCCATGTTTTTCATCCTTAATGGACTGTACCCGAGTGGAATGTTTTTTAATGAAAAGGGGATGCTTGATGAGGGACGAAAGGCTTATCTGATATCGTAGCCCCCCGGCAACTCTGGCTTGTCAGGGATGAATCTTGGTACTCGCAGCCCCCGGCAACACTGGCTTGCCGGGGCCCAGGTGCCGGCGCGCTCTTCTTCTTCTTTTCGCTGTCATCTCAGTTATGAGAATAATTTAGTCAGTGCCGCAATAAGTTACTTTTGTAATATAACTTTATTCTGGGCAATGCTTGTTATGTTACATGCTTTACTTTGCTCCATCCCTTGTATGTTTTTACCCTGCGCTGTTAGGGAACTTGCCGGTGCAAACACGCTTGCCGCGAGCGCTGAGTGCGGAACATCAGCAGCCTGCCGGCGGTGTTGCTTCCGGCAAGAAACCTTGTCGGGGCTAGTTGCAGCGCACTTTTATTGTTGAGCGGACTCGAAACAAATTAAGGGCGCAACTTAGCCACGAGTCGATTCCTCCGCGCACAGGCTTTACATACAAGGCACGGTCATTCAAGGAGTATAACTAAAAAAAATTTAAAACTGACTGTGCTCAAACTTTGGCAACTTAGCTTTTCTGTCGCTTGTGCCCCGGCAAGGCTCATGCTTCTTTGAACGACGCCTGGCCCACACGTTTATCTTCCCCTCCTCGAAGCTTCTGGCGTTAACTTTGCGGCCATGGTAGTGGCGCAAAGCTTGCTGGTAGCGAGCAGCTCGTACCGCAGCCTGAAGACGATCTTCCTCAAGGAGCGGCGCGTCATCTTGCCGTAGCTGCTCTTGCTCTAGCTCATCATAAGCGAGCACTCGAGGCGATCCGTATACGAGTTCTGTGGGGAGAACTGCCTCTTCCTCACTGCTTCCACTTTCGGTCACTTCGTGAACTTGTCGATCGCCACGTACAAGTACTCGAAGCCCCCGACAGCTTGGGGAAAAGGGCCGAGAATGTCGAGGCCCCAGACCGAAAATGGCCAGGATGAAGGGATCGTTTTGAGAGCTTGAGCTGGTTGATGAATTTGCTTGGAGTGGAACTGGCACGCTTCACATTTGGTTACTTGTGCAGTTGCATCCTGGAGGGCTGTCGGCCAAAAGAAGCCTTGCCGGAAGGCTTTGCCGGCAAGTGCTCTTGCGCCAATGTGGTGACCACATATGCCTCCATGTATCTCCGCCAACAGCTCCTGTCCTTCTTCCCGGGAAATGCACTTCAATTTCACTCCGTTGAATCTTCTTCTGTACAGTATGTCGTCGACAAACTGGTACATACTTGATTGCCGGGCTACTCTCTCTGCTTCTTATTGCTCTTCGGGAAGTTATACTGTTTGAAGGAAATGGACGATCTGCTGTGCCCATGCCGGAGCTTGTGGCTCGACGACAAGGACCAAAGGCGCAAATGCTGCTGCGGGAACATCTGCTTCCACGGCAAGAATCTGTGATTCAGTCGGAGCATGATGCTCCCCGGCAAGCGTATCCTGACATAGCTTGTCGGGAGTGTCTGCTTCAACGAAAAAAACCCTGGGGCTTGTCGGAGCAGACTGCCCCTCAGCACTCTTTGTGTTGATCCTGGGGACCTTCTTGGCGGCGGCTTCGGGGAGCTCTGCCGGAAAGTAGTCGCCAGTAACCAACTTTCTCTTCTTGCTCTGTCCAGTTGATGGTGTCACGGATGGTTGAGTTAGCTTGAGCATAAAAATCCCTGGTTCCACAGGCAACTTGAGCGCGGCGCATTTTGACAGGGCATCTGCAATGTCGTTCTGAGCTCTCGGAACATGTTCCATCTGCAGGCCGTCAAAATGCTCTTCTAGCTTTCTCACTTCATCAATGTAGGCCTCCATCAACGGACTCTGATAATCCTTGTTCACTTGACGGACGACAAGCTGTGAGTCACCCCTGACAATGAGTTTCTTGATCCCAAGCTCTACTGCGATTCTGAGTCCGGCAAGCAAGCCTTCATACTATGCAGTATTGTTTGTTGCTTGCTCCTTG
Organism: Triticum dicoccoides; assembly: GCF_002162155.2. Lineage (NCBI taxonomy): Eukaryota > Viridiplantae > Streptophyta > Magnoliopsida > Poales > Poaceae > Triticum > Triticum dicoccoides. The sequence continues at coordinate 556,387,803 of NC_041393.1, read as the reverse complement.
GGAAAGTGCATCTGGACCACATACTTGATGTGCTCTCCGGTGGGTGCAACGAGTAACACGCCCTCACCGGCGCCTTGCATCGAGAAGGCACTGTCAAAGTACATGATCCATTCTTTGTTTGCCTCCTCGACGGGGATGCTCGTCTCCGGAGTTTCTTCATCAGGTGTTGGGGTCCATTCTGCTATGAATTCTGCCAATGCTTGGCTCTGGATAGTTGAGGTACTCTCAAACTTGAGGCCAAAGCTTGACAACTCCAGTGCCCACTCGACAATTCTGCCTGTTGCTTCTGGATTCTGCAATATCCTCTTCAACGGGAAGCGAGTGACGACTGTGATCTCATGTGCTTGAAAGTAATGGCGCAGCTTTCTTGAGGCCATAAGAAGGCCGAAAAGCAACTTCTGCACTCCAGAGTATCTTGATCTAGCCCCCTGCAGAAGGGAACTAACAAAATAGACTGGGCGTTGCACCATCTTCTTTTGTTTCTCTTCTGGCAGCTGCGCTGATCCGTCCTTGCCGGGACCAGAGCTTGTCAGAGAAGCCCCCTACTTGTCGCTGGACTCGCTTGCCGCGGCCACTGGCTCATCATCTGCCTCCCTCTCCGCCACTAGAGCAGCACTAACCACTTGATTGGTTGCCGCTAGATACAACAGCAACTTCTCTTGTGGCTTAGGTGCGACAAGTGTTGGAGTGGTGGATAGGTACCTCTTCAAATCCTGGAGCGCGGCCTCCGCTTCTGGGGTCCACTTCATTGGACCTTCCTTTTTCAAGATTTTGAAAAACGGCAGGGCTCTCTCCGCGGATTTATAGATGAACCTACTGAGAGCAGCTACACAGCCGGCAAGCCTCCGTACATCAATGACGCGCTTTGGTGCTTCGATCTGCTCAATGGCCTTGATCTTGTCGGGATTGGCTTCAATTCCCCTTTGGGACACAAAGAACCCGAGAAGCTTGCCGGAAGGAACTCCAAACACGCACTTCTCGGGGTTCAACTTGAGATTGATCTTGCGCAGATTTGCAAAAGTCTCATCCAAATCTTGGATCAAAGTTGTTCTGTCCTTGCTCTTGACCACTATGTCATCCATGTAAGCTTCTACATTTCTGTGCAGCTGTGGCTCAAAAGCATAACTGACTACCCTTGCAAATGTGGAACCAGCATTCTTTAGTCTGAAAGGCATTCGTACAAAGCAGTACGTGCCACATGGAGTAATGAATGCGGTTTTCTCTTCATCCTCTTCTGCCATGAAGATCTGATGATATCCTGAGTATGCATCAAGAAATGAAAGCAGATCACATCCTGCTGTGGAGTCGACAATCTGGTCAATGCGCGGCAAGGGAACTGGATCCTTGGGACAAGCTTTATTAACATCAGTGAAGTCAATACAAAGCCTCCACTTCCCGTTCGCCTTGCGCACGACTACTGGATTGTCCAACCACGTTGGATGGAGTACTCCTCGGACAAGGCCTGCTGCTTCCAACTTCTTGATCTCTTCTGCAATGAACTCCTGGCGTTCCACCGCTTGCTTCCTGACTCTCTGCTTGACGGGCCGCGCGTGAGGACAGACGGCAAGGTGGTGCTCAATTACTTTCCTGGGAACACCGGGGATGTCAGATGGTTGCCATGCAAACACGTCTACATTCGCCCGCAGGAAAGCAACGAGCGCACTTTCCTATTTAGGGTCAAGCGTGGCACTGATGGTGAAGGTACCACCAGTGCCGTCCTCCTTGGCGGCCACTTTCTTGGTCTCTGGCGATGCTTCCTTCGCTTTCTTGCACTTGCCGGTGGAGCTCGATGGTGCGTCCTCGACGGTAGCGCAGCACTCCGAAGAGGTGCGCTTGCCGGAGTGGGCATCAGAGCTACTCTTGCCGGATTTGGTGTTCTTCTTCTTCCCCCCGGGAGCTTCAGCGGCAAGTGGTTTGCGCTCTGCTGCGGCTGCTGCTTCCCGGTAGATCTTGTCGATACAGATAAGTGCATCCTTCTTGTCGCCTTGGACAGAAATGACACTTATCGGACCAGGCATCTTGAGCACATTGTAGGCATAGTGAGAGGCTGCCATGAACTTGGCAAGCGCCGGACGGCCGAGTATCCCATTGTAGGGCAATGGGAAATCGGCAACGTCGAATGTGACTCTCTCTGTCCTGAAGTTCAGCTCATTGCCAAATGTCACTGGCAGTGTAATCTTCCCCTTTGGCTTGCTCCTTCCCGGGTTGATTCCTTGAAAGGTACCAGTTTCTTCGAGCTCGCTGTCGGGGATCTGGAGCTTGTTGAGCTCCGCGGAAGAGATCAGACTTAGGCCGGCCCCGCCGTCAACCAACATCTTTGTGACCTTGAGGTTGCGGATGGTTGGCGAAACCAACATCGGCAAGCACCCGACTGCAGTGATGCGATCAGGGTGATCCTCAACATCAAAGATGAGGGGCGTGCTGGACCACTTCAGGGGCTTGCGCGACTCAACGGACGGTTCTGCTGCGTTCACTTCCCGCACCCACTGTTTGAGTTGACGGTGCGAGGTGTGCAGAGAAGCACCGCCGTCAACACACAAAACCTCCGTCGCCTTCTGAAACTCTTGCTCGTCGGTCTCATCCTCATCCATCTCATCATCTTCGTCTTCGTCCTTGTCGCGGCCATGGGGAGGTCTGTCTCCTTGCCGCTGCTTGACCTTGCCGCGACGCCCTCCCCGGACGGGACGCTTCTTGCCGGATCCTCCGCCACCTTCCTGGGCTTTCTCCTTGTCGCGACGCTCATATTCAGCTTTCTGTAGCTCTGCCATCTGCTCAACCTTCTTGCAAGCTTGGAGGTCATGGCCCTTGGTGCGATGGATCTTGCAGTACTGCTTGCCGGAGCCGTCCTTCTTGTCGGCGGCCACCACAGCCTCGCCGGGGTCGGCAGCCTTGGCCTTGTCAGCGCCGCCTCCGTTGCCGGACTGCTCAACAACTAGCACATCCTTAGCCTTTCTCTTTCTGTTATTCCGCCTCCGGTTCCTCTTTGCCGGAGGTGCGTCTTCACTGTCAGATCCTTCTGCTCCTGCATTCTCTCCGGGGAGTTTCCTCCCCTCTTCAGCACGTGCACACTTGTCGGCCAAAGCGTAAAGCTCGCTGACATCTCTGATCTTGCACATCGCAATCTCCTCCCTCATCCTGCGGTTACGCACGTTCTGATGAAACGCGCTGATAACCGCGGCAGGGTGGACGTCTGGGATGTTGCGCTGCACCTGGCTCAATCTCTGTATGTACTTGCGCAGGGGTTCTCCTTCTTTCTGGGTGAGCAGATGAAGATCACTCTCCTGGCCATGGGGCTTGTGGCCGCCTGTGAAGGCGCCGACAAACTGATGGCACAGGTCCGCCCACGAAGAGATGGAGTTGTCCGGCGAGTGCATGAGCCAAGATCTGACGTTGGGCTTGAGCACCAGCGGGAAGTAGTTGGCGAGGATCTTCTCGTCGCGCCCCCCGGCAGCCTGCACCGCGATGGTGTAGACGCTGAGGAACTCTGACGTATGTATCCTGCCATCGTACTTCTCGGGTACGTCTGGCTTGAAGTTCTTGGTGCTGGGCCACTGGACTTGCCGCGGCTCACGAGTGAACGCAGGGCAACCCACCGCGTACGGTAAATCGCCTGGTTCCCCTGGCGCATGCATATCGACAGTGGGCCCAGCGCGTTGGTCAGACTGACGTCGCGCATCTCTCCGACGCTTGATGCGAGTGCGAGCGTCTTCATGTCGTCGTTCTTGAAGAACTTGGCGTTGATCGCGGCGAGCTCGCGGGTCCGACGATGCAGTGGAGTCAGTGTCGAGGTTGGCCCGGCGAGTCGGCGATCTTGGCCTTCTTGGCGGGGAGTGCACAGTGGTGGCACTCCCACCAGTCTTGTCGCCATCGGCTTGCGCCTGCGCGTCTTGCCGCGGCTTCGACGTGCTTGGTTGCCGGGGCTTGTCGCCGTTGGCGAAGCCGATGAGGCTCTGAATGGTGGCCCTCCAGTCGTCGATCTTGTGCGGCGCTGGAGGGTAGTCTAGTAGCAGTTGGGCTCGGGACAACGCTTCTTCTGGAGTCTTCGGCGGCGGCGGCGAACGACGCGAGGAGCTGGATATGCTCGAACTTCTAACGATGTTAGAAGGAGCAGCATCCCGTCCAGGCGACCGTGCCGCGCTTGTGCCAACGTGTTGACGTGCACGTTGGCCTTGAGCGTCCCGTGCTCCGCCGGCCTGGCCTTGTTCCAACGCGAGCACAGTGCCAGGGGCACCATGGCGTTGTTGTTCCCGCACCTCCTGGGAGGGGTGCGGCGCATGCACAGACACAGAAGTTTGCGGGGCCTTGTCCTTGGACCTGGTGACGACGTGAGTCCCACCGTCGGCGCCCGCTCCTCCGCCGGCGTTTACCCCGCTGCCCGTTTTCTCTGATGGCGGTGGGATCGACGCGGACGGAGTGGCCACCTCCGAAGCCTTCTTCCTTGGTGGCATGTCGATGAAGATGTTGATGTAGCGCGCGTGAAGACCGGATCAGGTTCGCACAACCTCGACGCCCCCTACCTGGCGCGCTAGAGTTATCGTGGTGGGAGCGAGCACCTATGGGGCAGGGCCCCTTTTCGGTCCGGCAAGGAGCGAAGGGCGCACGAAGAGCAGATCGAGGTCGAGCGCGCGAGGGATTTTACCCAGCTTCGGAGCTCCCCGGAGGGATAAAACTCCTACTGCAGCTTTGAGTTTGTATTCTGTTCTTGCTTGAGAGCGTGGGTATGCTGTGGTTTCGAAGGCATCGAACCGAACCGAAACCATTCTACGTGCGCACGGGCCTCCTTTTTATAGTCTAAAGGGGTCACCGACAGGTGGCAACGCAGAGAGATGGGTAAAAACGTAAAAATGCGGGTTGGTACAACCACTATCAACAGTGCCCCCTACCTAACTCTGACGGCAGGGGACAAGGGCGTTTAATGCCCGTCCGGTCGCCCCAATAGTGTAGGAAACGACCGTTAGGGGCGCCACCGATCGCCACGATGGCCTCCTAGTCATCTTCACTTGCCACCTCGCACCGCATGGCTGCACAGCTCTCCGCCACGTGCACCAGGAGCGATCCTGCGGCGACACGTCGTCGGATGAGATGGAGCGCAGGCGCAGAGTGGTGGCTTTGCCGCGGCAAGTGCCTTGCCGCGGTCTCTGTCTTGTCGCACCCGCAAGCTTGCCGCTCGTCGGGTCTTGCCGGGACGCGCAGTGCGTCGCGGCAAGTTTTCTGAAGTGCCTTGGTTGGCCTTCCCGGCAAGCTCCTCTTGCCGGGGTCTCGTCCTTCCCGGCAAGCTTCTCTTGCCGGGGCCTTGTCTTCTCGGTTAACACTTTGTTCTTGAATGGCAGTAATATGAATAGTGGCGGGTCTTGGGGAAGCCCGGCAAGCCTTGCCGCGGGATGCTGCGACTGCCCGTGCACAAGTTCGGGGTACTAAGGTACCCCTACTTTAGTACACCGACAGTTGGCTATTGTTCTAGTGCAACAAGAAGCAGCCTGTACAGTAGATAGTACTAGAGGTTCAGTCCTATCGGATGGTGCGTGTACACGTAAAAAAAATAGCGAAGGCTTAGACCCTGGAGTAGATCGATTGATACTGAGCTAAGTTATACACAGCAGTCCTAGAGTATGTCGATGGGGGAGTTATGAGCTGTTTACTGCTACTGCTACATAGTTCACTTTTTCGCCGTTACATAAATGGCGATGTTAGTTTTATTGCGTTGGGTTGTGGGGATTTTGAGCTGTTTTCTGACATGTCTTCTTTTAGTGTACTTGTCTCCCCGCTTGTTGGTTACTTCTCATGGTTAGAAGATGTGTTGTAGCTTTTCTTAGACTTGTACTGTAAATGGATATGGTTGTAATAGAAATGACATTTTCTCTACTCAAACTCATTATATTGGAATTATTTGAAGATGTGTGGTGTTAGCCTATCGGTAATAATTATGTGTTAGTGTGAGTTTATTCTTCCTGTGAGCATTCTAATTTTATTTCTCTGGATTCAAGCAATGGGTTTGGACTTGCAAGATTCAGTTCACAAGTACTTGTGGGCTTTGGCTTTTAGCCTAATGAGGTCTCTTACTTGTGACAGTTCAGTTGTCAGTGTAATATGTTAGAAACTGCTACTATGTCTCTAGAAGAATCATCACTCTTTACACACTTATTAGAAACCCGTTTATTTCATCTGGTGAGACTTGTCTGTCTTCAGGCTCAGCTGCCGCAGGGCTGTTAGACATGAGCAGCCGCCAATTAATTCTGCTCCTGGTGTTCCCCACTTGCAGTTAATAAGAAAGTATTTTGGTTTTGCAAGATTCTGTGTTTTACTACTAGCACAATTATGCATTGTCTTGTGTCTGCTCAGAACACGAATGACCTTCCTTTAATTGGCACACCCTCTGCTCCTAAATAGGAGATGTTTTCACAGTTCAACTAAACTGTCAAAACATCTTACATTTAAAAACAGAGGTAGTACTTGCTAAGTTACTACACCCTCCGTTCCAAAATACTTGTCTTGGTTTTAATTCAGATTTGAACTAAAACAACGACAAGTGTTTTGGAACAGAGGGAGTAAATACTAGGAAAGTTTCTCTTCACACATACTCAAAAAGCAGAGCTTTTCTTCAGGACACTATAAACCACGTACAGCAAAGGGTGGAAACAATAAAAGCAAGCAGAACTCTAATACACAGCAAAGTTATTCTGATCCAGTATTGCTTGTAGTGGTTTGTCCAAAATGTTGAATGATACTGCTTGGAGATGCATATATTGTTTCACCTCTTCACATGCCAATGTATTTTCCATGTTGTGATGGAAGCCTTTTTTGCCTTGTCCACCCGAGAGGCCCTTGAGTTTGCTGGAATGTCGATTAACTTCCGTTCCAGCAAATTCGGGTACTCCATATGTCCTATTTTCAGCAAAGGTCATGCTGAAATTTTCCGTGAATTTTAGCATGACTTTGCTAAAAATAGGACATATGGGGTACTTGTGACTAATGATGAAAGCTTAGGCTTTTAGGGTGCCTCGGCGTCGAAAAACCCTCAATGATAAAAGCTTAGCTTTTAGGATGCCTCGGTGTCGACAAACCCTAAATGATGAGACCATGATCTTGTTCCTTGACAATAACCAACTTTTTGACCAAACTTTGTTCCTATTTAGAGAGAAACATGGCCAACAACGATGAGGCCGGGGGTTCGGGCGGCAAGGCATTCTGGGAGCTGTCCCAGGAGATGGAGGAACAACCTCACTTGTATGAGGACGCCGCCTTCCCCACCGATCCTGAGACCACTGATGGTACCGCCGAGGATGACCCAACTGATGCCACCACTGATGGTGCCGCCGAGGATGCCACCACTGATGATGGCGGCGCACGCACAGATGGCAGCCAACCGAAGAGGCAACGGAAGGACCGGCGCCCGATCGTGCTCCTCACCCTCAAGGAGGAAGTTACTGAAGTGGACTCCAACAGGAATCCAACGGCGCCCGAACGAATAGTCAAGGGGTACTCGCTTCAGCTCGGGTGCATTCTCCGGAGAACCGTCTCGATCAACACCGAGAACCTGAGGCACCCTGACCGAGGGAATTTGCACAACCTCCTCTTCACGAAGCTGCACGAACAATACAAGTTCCCCGCTGAATTTGCAAACACAGGCCTCAAAGGGAATAAAGTGAACAATGCTGCCCTCACGAAGATGAGCAAGGCCCTGTCTACTTGGAAAAGCAATGTGAAGAGAATGATCGAGAAAGGTGAGAGTTATGAGAAGATCAAGGAGAAAAATCCTTCGATCACCGAAGATGACTACAACGACTTCAAGATCAATTGCTCGAGCACCGCAAACTCCCAATCAAGTCAGTGGGGGAAAGAAATGCGGGAGCTGAACATAGGGGAACACACACTCAGTCCCGGCGGTTACAGAGTGGCGGAGCCTATATGGGACAAGGAGGAGGCGGACCGTGCTGAGCAAGGCCTACCGCCCCTCTTTGATAAATACGGTGACAAGCAGACCAGGAACTTTGTCAGGGCCCGGTACAAGAAGGACCCAAAAACAAAGGAGCTTACCACGGATCCGAAGACCAGGAAGCTTGAGCTTGTTCTGGTAAGGAATACACCCCTGCGTAATTAGCTCCATATGGTTGCATTCTAATTAATGAAGCCAAATTTCTAAATGGTTCACATTCCTTCCGCAGGCAACTCAAAGTAGTAGCGCGGGGTCGACTAAGAGCAACCCTTGGGACACCACTCTAAATAGGGCGTTGAATGTAATGAAGAACAAGGATAAGCTCAGTAAGACGATGTCAGCTGGTCGTGTGGCCGGCAAAGGCTTGTCGACAAAATGGGGGTCATACTATAACAATGGTGGGCGGAAGGAGAAAAAGACCAGCTCGGAAAGCCAGACGCGCGAGCTTCAAGAACTCAAGGCACAGGTGGCACGGATTCCGGAGATTGTCCAAGAGCAAGTGGAACAACGACTCGGAGCGACGATCACCGCCATTATGCCTACCTTGATCTCGGGGTTGAGTGCGTGGATTGCGGGCGGCCAACAGGAGCCGCCCCCAATTCCTAGATTCACGGCCAGCAACTCGCAGAATGCGATGGCGGGGCCATTGGTGCCTCCGGCGGAGGCGGCATTGGTGTCTCCGACGCCGGCACGGGAGCTTAATGCACCCAGGTGTACGCTGGCCGGCACCTCTGCAGCAAGTGGCCCCTCCGTCAACTGCACGCCCGCCGTTGGCGGTGCCTCGACATTAGCCGAGCTCGACGCCATCATCACGGTAACTAATTAAGCCTCTTTCGGCCGAGGACTTCATCTCCTTGCCTTTGACTAGGCATCCCTGACGCCCTACATGTTTTCGCAGGGCGTCGCCGACGTTCCGTGCACTCTCCTTCACTTCGTGAACAACGAGTTGGTCGATGTCGCCAAGGGCAAAATCGTTCAACCGGGCAACCCCTTGTTCCACGGTACCCAGATGCCACCCAACTTGTTTAGGGTTCAACTGGTTCGGGTGCTGCCAGGCTGCGACGAGTTGTTACCTCCGATTCGACCCGTCAGGGCCGACGATGATGACGTGATGACCCTCAGCGCCTGCCTGAGCTGGCCCCTGCTTTGGCCGAAGAGCCAGATTCGTTTGGGGGCGGGGGACACCACCCCAAAGACAACACCACCAGTCGTGCCGGCGCCAAGTCGGCCCCATGGCAAGACCGCCGCAACGGTGCCGGACATTCCTATGCCACTGGATCCAAACATGCATATGGCACAGGATTAGAACGACGACGACGACGATACATTTGGCAACATCGATCAGTACTTTGCCGATCATGGGTACGATGGCGACTTCATGGGGCCTCCTTCTCAAGAACCCAACCCAACAAAAGACATGCGCGATCTAGCTGGTACCGCGGAGAAGCCAAGTTGCAACAGGCGTCGCCTGGCGTTCAGCTCTCAGGAGACGCCTCCAGCTGTCGACTTCACCGAGCCTCAGATAGGCGAGGTGTGAAATATTATCAGGCCCAACACACTCAAGAAGGCGGTCTATGAGCAGAACTCGGTCCCATTATAGGAGAAGAAGAAGGCACGCAAAAGAAAGACTAAGAAGGGTGCGAGCCAGCCGGCACCGAGTATGATCCGTGCTTAGGACGGGCCACCTTCACCTAAGGATATCTCGAGGAGGGTGCATGTGGTGGGTAGGGCGATGCTACCGCCAAATATGCTCAATGCTGCAACCGGTGCTATGCGGAGTCTGCATGACAGTGTTCTTTCTTTGGAGAAGCGACGTCTCAGAGAGAAGGATGTGGCATACCCGGTTTTCGCGGCCAAGGTGCCAGAGGGCAAGGGCTTTGTGGATAACTCCATCGGGCGTACGATCGTCATGCGGTTTGATGACATCCACGCTATGTTAAACCTTCATCCGCTGCACTACACCTTCTTTCGACTATTTTCGCTGAGTATGGAGATGCGGATCATTCGCGACAAGACCCCGGACATCGTGATAGTCGACCCCTTCTACATGCGTGCCAAGATCTTGGGCAGCGCTGGGGACCGGCAAGTCGCGAGTTCTTACCTCGAAGGCGTCATTCTGGCAAACGAAGATAAGGATAACTTCCTCGTGCCTTACTTTCCCGAGTAAGTCCTCCCCTCAACCGGCCCGTAACATATGAATTCTTAGATTTCGATCGTTTTTCTTTTAACATTCCGTGTTTTCTGCAGTGACACACATTGCACGCTCATCCTCCTAAGCCCCAAATATTCCATGGCCACGTATTTCGACCCGGACCGTCAGTCGAACGTAGACTACACAAATGTCAAGAAGGTTCTTGATGATGTTCTCCCCGGCTACGCCAAATCTGGAGGCACCTTCACCAAGCCTATTCGTAAGTACGGCAAGCACGTGTTCTCCCACAGTACGACGTTCTGCTGCATCAAGCAGCCGCCTGGCGGTCAGAAGGGTGCCTACTATGCCATCCATCACATGCGGGCGATCGTACGGGACCATCATCAACTTTTGCTACCGAGTAAACTCAAAGATTGGGCAAAGAGCGTGTCGGCAATCCAGGACGCGGACCTCCGACAAGAATTCTTTCGCATCCAGACGGAGTTTGCGGAAATCATCCATCAAGATGTCCTTCGTACCTCAGGGCAGTTCTACCTCAGCAATCAACCGTCCAACAGTGACATCGACACAATGCTACAAATGCAGGCTGACAACGACCGTTATTTCATGACTCCCACGATAGACGGCGGCTTCATCCACGCTCCGGTCCCTTGAGTCGAGTCGAAAGCAGTGATGCTGTGTCTAGTTCTGAAACATCGATTGGCTCATGTTGTAATTAAACTTTAATGAACTTGTAGTATGTCTCTTTGGTTTCAAGAGTCGTTCAACTTAGATGTAATCGATGCTATTAATGTCTTGATTTTCTCTTCCGATCGTTCTGTTGCATACTTATATATTGCTTATGTATTGTCTGTGAATTGGTACTAACGTTTCGTTTGGCTAGTACATAGCGATGCCGTCGTATGTCGTGTACAAGGGTAAGGTTCCCGGAGTCTACAACGACTGGGAGGAGTGTCGGAGACAGGTTCACTGATTCAGCGGTAACAGTTACAAAAGGGTACACCACTAGGGCCGAGGCCGAATCTAGATACGCCCGCTATCTAGCGGGAGAGGGGAGGGAGCGTTGGAGGAACCGGATGAAGACGAGTTTCATCGTGATGATGCTCATCGTGATGACCGCAGCTCTCTTCTATGTGATGGTAGTTTAGATGATCGATATCGACTTGTAATGTGAAGACAAACTCGCTACTCGCGGTCTTGAGACTTGTAATATAATGTTCTATCTTTGTTCGGTCTTTTCAATTCGGAGACTAATATGATGAAATGTATTCGGAGACTAATATGATGAATTGTATTCAAAGACTAATCTTCTATTGTATTCGATGAATCTGTTGTTGATGTGTGCTGTCTATATTTTGTCCAATTATACATTTTGTAACCTGTGCAAAAAACAGAAAATAAAAAAAATACAAAAAACCTAATATTCATACTAATGGCGCATCACATCACAGTGCGCCATTAGTATGCCAAAGTATACTAATGGCGCATCATTAAACAGTGCGCCATTAGTATGCCGAAGTTACTAATGGCGCATCCTGCTGTTGTGCGCCATTAGTATGCCAAAGCACCTGGGTATACATGGCCCCCTGGGAGGCATACTAATGGCGCACTGCCGTATATACTAATGGCGCATCCGAGGTGCGCCATTAGTAAAATATACTAATGGCGTGGCACTAATGGCGCACCACTAATGCGCCATTAATGGCCAAATTAGGTGCGCCATTAGTAGGCCTTTTCCTAGTAGTGGTAGCCCCTGAACCAGGCTTCAATGACGACGAGTCCGGCGCGCATATTGTTTTCGGCATTCACTATTAGGAAAACTAGCATTAATGACGATGTCCCGTAAACGCTTGGTCGTTAAACATTAGTATAAGTTGAGTGCCCGCAGGTAAAATCAGCCTCTAGCTAATAGCTACCCAGTAGCACACGCATATCCAACCTTTTTCACAAATATTTGGTGCTCGATTAAAAAGTAAATCGGACTTCCATTGGATAACCCTCCGTAACAGCCAGTTTTTTAATCCATTATTATAGGATCCCGTTCATCTCCCTACGCAGCTTTCTTCTCTCCTTCCTTCTTACCTCCAGATCGCATCTCCCTTCTCTTCTCCTATGGCTATCCGCGCTGAAGCCTACACCTCGCCGGTCGCCTTGACCATGGAGCGTTCGAGCTGCTGCCTGCAAGTAGGCGGCCACCTCGACCCCGTCGCGTCCGCACTGCCGCCTGCACCTCACCGGTCGCGTCGACCCATCCACGCTGCTGCCTGCAAGACGCCGGTCGCCTCGACACATGGCGTCCGCGCTGCAGCCTGCACCTTGCCGGTCGCCTCCACCCCTACGCGTCCGCGCTGCTGCCTGCAAGTCGCCGGTCGCCTCGACCTCGTCACGTCTGCACTGCTGCCTGCACAAGGCCGGTTGCCTGGCCCCAGTGTGCCCGAGCTACCGCCTGCATATCGCCATTGGCCAACGCTACATTGGTTGGTTTCCTCCTTCCGCTGTTTGTTGTTGTTGTGGGTCCTTCCTGTACGCAGAACAGTGGGGTGGCTATACTTTAAGAAGGAGATCATGATAATACAGTAGTACGATATTATAACATATTGAGAGAGATAGATGAGCTGCAAAATTTAGGTGTAAGGCACTAAGACGTGTGACATTATTCCGTTGCAAATGGATTGACGTAGTTAACAAAGAGCATGGATGAAGAAAGACAACAAGCATGAAATTGTTAGTCTTAACCTGCAGTGTTTATTTTGAACAGATGAGCTTTCATTCTGGCTAGTCAAGTTTTCGAACAGATAAGGACAATCTTTTTAAGGGATGTCACACAGTTGTGCAAAATCCATCACGTCATGCTTATAATGTACCACACGGACATTCTGATAATGTACAACCAAAGATGACTTGCTTCAAAGTTTCGTTCTGTACTTATGCAAATCCTAATCTCTACTACGAGAACAACATGATGCCACTAGTTTATGTAAGCCTTAATCTGTAGTTATCCATATGCTTCCTATTTCAGCTGTTACCTTATTCATAAACAGTGACACAAGAAGTCTAGTACTTACCTTTTCTTAGCGTTCAGTACATCAAACATTCACTTATTTAATTTAATTTTACTTCGCACAGACTCTCCACACACTTCAAACTAACACTATAGGTTATCACAATGAGGCTCATATGCGAGAAGAGCAATTATGAAAAAAAATATGAGTTAGCTACAAAAGGTACTACACAAACCTAAAAATATCATTCAAGATATAACGTGGTTGCTTGCTTTCCTAGATACAAATGATGCGCCGACAAATACTCTTGTTCAGTGCAAATTGGGATGCAGATGATTCCGAAAGTGAGTTTCTAACTAGTTTGTACTGTATGGAGAATTTGTTTCTACATTTAATTGTTTTCAAGTTACTCATAATATATTGTAGCTATGAAAGATGAAGTTGATGCTAACAATGACAGTGACATAGGAAATGATATGGGTGAATTTGATGCTATGTAAAAATGTCATTTTTTCCCTAGCAAGTGAAACTTGTACTTGAAGAAAAGTCCAATGGCGTGGTACAAGAAGTGTCAGAAATTAAGTGGCTTATGTTTGGTACATCTCTAAGTGATAGTTCTCATGAAAGCCAGCATGAACAAGTAAGTAGTTCTTATACATATATTTTATATGCCATGCGTTCTGTCGATTTATTTACATGGATTGACTTTCATAAAGTACTCAACGTTTTGTAGGACTGATGGTCCATCGTAAATATTTAGAAGCATTCGAAGGAATTGTAACCGCCAATGAAGAATGATATCCATTCAAGCAACACGATGGTGTCCCTCGATTGAAGATTATTAAATATTATCTTTTCTAGTTTCTCGTTTTCCAGTTAGACATGAGAAAGTACATTGGTCATATAAGCAATGCTTTTGACTCAGATATTGTATATTTTAATTCCAGAATTGCATGTCAGAATTTTTTTAATTTACCTGATTTCTATTAAGAAAGTGGTTATCTTTCAATTCATATTCTTATGTTTCTATGTTAATGTTGATGTTACTATTCAAATGTCGAAAGATTCATAAAGTGATCCCTGAACGAAAAGTTATTACTGAATATAAGTTATTCGAAGGATATCATAATAGTGAAGAGAGTGGCTGTTGATACTATAAAGAGGTTGTTACGGATACTTTGGTAACCATAGGAATATTATTAGCGATGAAAAATGTGGTCGTTAATACTGTGTGTGGTCGTTATTGCCACAGGATTGATGACAACACACTACCCCGTCGTTACATTACTAACGACCACAAGATGTGGTCGTTATACTTTTAACGAGGGAGCCTATTACGACCAGCAAATTGTGGTCGTTAATGACCATTAACAACAACAATCCAAGTTTTAGCAACCACATATACCGTCGTCAAAAGCCGGTTTTCTAGTAGTGATTGCAAGGCGGGTTCCTCTTCCGAATAGTTTCATAGAAGATTGTGAATACCAGGATAGTGTCCGGCTCTGCAAAATAAATTTCACATATTTCCGTAGAGAGAATAATATATACACAAGTTCAATCTACTGACGTATTTCGTGGCGTGACGTCACCCACGGCCAAGCCTTTACTCGAATCGTTTTTGTCATACCACCTCAGCGTATTTAGCGAAGCGGTTTCCTTGGCATGTCTTGTCGAAGCAGAGATCGTGTTCCCCTTATTCCGGGATTCCCATCAATACAAACGTGGGTAACCCAACCGCGCCATTGATTGCGGCGCTTGGGAGATAAGCGAGTTTTACCAGGCTGGTGGGGACGCATAGTTTCGTCCACCCATATATAAGGGGATAAGGATCCACGTTTTAACCTATGCCTTCTTCCTCCTTTGCTTATCCATCTCCGCGCACTTGAGCGCCAGTGCCCAAGTCCGCACATCTCACCTCGACCTTCTCCAACAATGTCCGGAGTGGGAGGCAAGTGGATGGCCTCCTCCGTTACGGAAGGGCACATCAAGAAGCTGCGCAGCGCCGGATATTTGTCCAGCGACTTCGCACACCGGCTCCCCGACAAGGGACAGCTCATTCCCACCCCCAGGCCCCATGAGAGGGTGGTATTCCTTCCCCATTTCCTCCGCGGACTGGCCTTCCCACTCCACCCCTTTGTCCGGGGTATCATGTTCTACTATGGCCTGGATTTCCATGATCTGGCCCCGAATTTCATCCTCAACATCTCGGCGTTTATCGTCATGTGCGAGGCCTCCCTCTGTATCCAGCCCCACTTCGGCTTGTGGCTAAGGACCTTCAATGTCAAGCCGAAGGTTGTGAAGGGCAGCCAAGCGGAGTGCGGAGGCGCCATGGTGGGCAAGATGCCCAACGTCATTTGGCTCGAGGGCGCCTTTGTGGAAACCATCAAAGGGTGGCAATTGGGGTGGTTCTATATCACCGAGCCGCGTGACCCTGAATGGGCAGCGGTCCCCGAATTCAGATCTAGCATCCCCATGCAACTCTCTTCCGGGAAAGAGAAGGGCCTGCCGTGGGGCAGTTCGGAAGAGCTGACCGGACTCCAATCCTGTCTCCAAACCCTGGTGAACAAGAAGCTCAAGCTTGTCAACATAATCCAGGTCATGCTCATCCGCCGGATTCTCCCCTGCCAACAGCGGGACTTCAATTTATGGGAGTTTGATCCGGCAAAGCACCAGACCTTGAGCGGGCTCTTCGACACTACGTACGGAGAGGCCTAGAAGGTGCTGTTCAAGGGCGTCGAGGCCCCCGCATCCGCTACTGAAGATCGCGGATTCAGCTCATAGCATCCGGCTGGCGAGGTAAGCCATGTTATCCTTTATGGGACATTTGCCTTTCATAGGTTGACTCTATGTGGGATCTGAACTCCCAATACCTTTAACAGGCCTGGCAGGAGACGTCCGGACAAGTTAACTGTCCGGCCCCCCTTCCAGAAGACCTAGCGGATGCCCGTTTGACAGAGCTGCTGGTCCCGGCGCCTTACGTGGTGCCGGAGAATAAGGCCAAGAAGAAGGCCACGGGAACCCGGAGGAGTTCCCGGCATCAGGTGTTATCGGATTCATCATCCGATGACTCCGAGGCGGACTCCTCCCACGAGGACGAGGAGGAGAAGAAAGAGGCCTCTCCCCCAGCAAGGGGAGAGAAGAAGAGGAAGGACTCCCCAACGAGGGAGGCCGAAGGGTCCAAGAAGGGAAGGACCCTTCCCCCGGACTGTTCTGCCAAAGCCGGCGACGGCGACAAGGAGTGTCCCTCAAGGGCCAAGCCCCTGGCGAGATCGTAAGTATCCGGACTCCTAAATGATTTATAATTTTTCTTTTTGTCGCATGTGGTCTTTCTAATGCCGCATACAACCCTGTAGTCCGCCCAAGGACGATCTCCCCGCTTCGTCGAGTGGGTCCTTGGGCACGTCGGATGTGGATTCTCTTCCGACCGCCTCCACCCCCCGCGATGCTGATGACGCCGAGGTGGGATCCCGGGAAGGGACCCACCAGGAGGAGGAGGCCCCGGAGGTGCCGCGGGGAAACCTCCCGGACTTTGGACCGGACTCCGCACCGGAACCTGCAGTGGTTCCAGAGTCCGGCGGGCGGCCCCTTCGTAAGAAGGGCAAGACTGTGACACCGGCGGCCTCCGTCCAACCGGAGGTGCCGGATAACTTGCTGGAGGCGCTCAATGGCGCTTCCATCAAAGAGGAACACCACACTGTCATGAGTGCGGTGATTCAGAAGGTTCAGCTCGCCAAAAGCGGGCTGACCGAAGCCTGCAGCAGCCTTCTAACAGGCTTTGAGGTAAGAATTTTAAGATATGTAATATAATATCGCATAGACAGTAGCCCCTGATGCTCGGTTCGGTGTTCGGAAAGAAAAGCCGGACTGAGGATCTAAACAGATATACACAGGAGTGTTAACAAAAATGTGTCAATATGGGAATGCAGGCTTCGCTGCTGACCTCTGCCGCACTGACTGCGGAGGTCAATGCCTTGAAGCAGGGCCTCGAGCGGTTCGAGAATGAGCTCAGCCGTGTCAAGAAGCAGCTCGAGGACAAGGAAGGTGAGTAACACCTTATGAAAGTTGTACCTTACAGAAAAGGATTTGGTTGCGAGAGGAATAACAAGGATAACATGGGTACTCCAGGGGCTACGAACGAGGTGGCAACCCTGAAGGAGGCGGTGTCCGCGGCCGAACGCAATGCGGCCACGGAACGAGCCCATCGAGAGAAGCAGGAGGCGCGGGTGGCAGAGCTACAGCAGGAGCTCCAGGCTCTCATGGAAAATCACGAGAGTTTGGAGCGTGACTCGAAGACTCGAGAGTCCGAGCTTGCGTCGGTTCTTGAGAGTGCTAAAGCCGCTAAGGCCGAAGCCCACAAGGCCCTCTAGGAAATCGAGGCAGTGAAGAAAATAGCGGCGGGTAAGGCATTCTTTATGCAAAGCAAGCATGTAAAAGTGAATTACCTGTTACTTACCCGAATTCGGAGCTCTCCAGGAGCGTTCACAGATCTGCGCCGCAGCGTGTCTGATGCTGCCGCTTTCTATAGAGCCGAGGAGGGGAGCTCGATGGAGAAGGTGTTCTGGTCTCAGTACGCTGAGGCCGGACATCCGGTGCCCCTTAGCGACCAGCTCAAGCAGCTGGTCGAACTCCACAAGGTGGCCGTATAGGCCATGAAGGGCCTTATAGTTCAGTTATGGCCCAAAGAGGCCATGCCTGGGAGCTACTTCGGCCTGGTGCGGCGGCTGGTGGATGTGTGTCCCTGGGTTGAAGTCATCAAGCACTCCGCCTGCATTGAACGTGCCCGTCGGGCCCTTGCCCGTGCTAAAGTGCACTGGGGCAGGATGGATGCTGAGAAGCTTGTGACGGACGCGCCGCCGCCGGGCAAGGAGTATCGCACACCCGAGATGTATTATAAGGGTGTCCTGAAGGGTGCCCGCATTATTGCGGGTGAGTGCTCCAAAGATGTAATATTTGAGTAGACTCGCATTTTGTTATCCTGTGCGCCGAAAACTTTGTTCGTATGCGCTAAGCAACGTTTGTTAATTTAAAATATTACCTTCTGTGCGGCCGTTTATCAAATCTGAGAGATGGCAAGTCGTCGGCTTCATCCCAGATGCCACGAGTGCTGGGGTGTTCGAGATAAACTTGAGCACTCTTGTTCCCATTTTTGGGTCCATCTAGGGAGGTGCTCAACACAACAAACAAGGCAACCGGACTTATAGTGCTTGAACACTCTCACTTAGCCATAGAATTCTATAATTTTAAATTTCGGCGAAGCCCCTAGTGTTCGGGAGGCCGAATTCGGGGCGCTATCCACGCTTGGGCCGGACAAAGCCGGTTCCTCGCTCTAAGCGGCATAAGTCTTTAGGGACTCGAAAGAACCTCTCGAACAGCGACAGGCTCTCACCTTATCATGACGGTCAATTTTAGCTTTCTCCACTGAGGTGCTCGCCCAGCTCAACTAGGGCACAATCGCAGTGGTTCTCCCAGTGCTACCTTAGCCGATATAACGGAACGTAAGGTACCAAAACATGGGAGCCGGGCAAACCCAACTATTGACCCAAGACATGATTCAGAGCCGATGCATATAATGCTATAAGTTCGGGGTGCCGCACTTGTGAAAGTGTTCGGACTTATCACACCATGGTGTGGGGAACTTAAGCCCCTGGTGTATTTAGCCGTACCACAGTGTACGGATGCAACATGTCATAAATGAACATATGTATAAGAAAGGAATGCAATTATAGGCAAAAAGCGATGCATTGTTTATTCACAAAATACTGCCTTGAATGCTGAACGATACAAATAGTGCGATAAGCAAGGGGTGGAACTATTTAGCATGTCCCCCTCCAGGGGTAGGCTGCGGAATGGTGTATAAAATAGGTATAATGCTCATAATGGAGACCACCTGGATACTCGTCGTAGCTTTTCTCCTTCCCTGGCTGTTGCATCGTGAGTTCGGCAGGCCTGCTGCCGGACAGGGCCTCTGGTAAATGGAGTCCTGAGGATAAAAAAAGAAAAAATGAAAGAAAAAGGATGACACACTTGGGAGCCCCTGGTGTGGTTCGAGCCGCACTCTGGGCCTGCCGTGGTCGTGCCCCTCCCCCTATGCCCATGGTATCTCCGGAGCGTAGTTATGTACGCGGAGTACTGGTTTTGCAGTTTTGCAAGGGCTGGGGTTGGGGCCGCATTGCTACGCGTGCTCGGAACGTGCCAGGTGGTCTTGTTGTAGGTTACCCCGGGCGCGCTTGGCAGTGTCCGGTCTCTTAACGGCCGGACTCGAGAATTGCCTTAAGAGGCTACTCTGCACTTCTGCCGCAAGGGCCGCCGTATGTTCCTCCATTCGGAGAGAGCGTTCAGTGTTTCCGTTGACCGTGATGACTCCTCGAGGGCCTGGCATCTTGAGCTTGAGGTATGCGTAGTGTGGTACCGCATTGAATTTTGCAAATGCGGTTCGTCCAAGCAGCGCATGATAGCCACTTCAGAACAGAACTATGTCGAAGATTAACTCCTCGCTTCGGAAATTATCTGGGGATCCGAAGACCACTTCCAGTGTCACTGAGCCTGTACAATTGGCCTCTACACCTGGTATGACGCCTTTGAAGGTCGTCTTTGTGGGTTTAATCCTTGAGGGGTCTATGCCCATTTTGCGCACTGTATCCTGGTAAAGCAGGTTTAGGCTGCTGTCGCCGTCCATTAGGACTCTAGTGAGGTGAAATCTGTCGACGATTGGGTCTAGAACCAATGCAGCAAACCCGCCATGGCGGATGCTGGTGGGGTGGTCCCTTCGATCAAAAGTGATCGGGCAGGAGGACCATGGATTGAACTTTGGGGCGACTGGCTCCATCATGTATACGTCCCTCAGTGCACGCTTCCGCCCTTTTGGGTATGTGGGTTGCGTATATCATGTTCACCGTCCGCACTTGTGGGGGAAACCCTTCTGTCCTCTATTGTTCAGCGTCCGGGTCTCTTCCTCATCATCGCTATGCAGCCCCTTGTCATTGTTTTCGGCAATTAACTTGCCTGCCTGCTTGAATACCCAACAATCCCTATTGGTGTGATTAGCTGGCTTTTCGGGGGTGCAGTGTATCTGGCACGAGCGGTCGAGTATTCGATCCAAATTGGACGGACCCGGAGTAGTTCTTTTGAATGGCCTTTTCCGCTGACCGGGTTTGGAGCCTTTGAATCCGGCGTTGACTACCGTATCCGCAGTATTGTCGCCGTTAACGCGGCGTTTGTTCTTGTTGCGACGCGACCTGTCATTGCGGTCCTTGGTATCCGGACTGCCAGAGTTTTTGCTGAGGTTGTTACTGCGTGTTAGCTAGCTGTCCTCTCCCACGCAGAAGCGGGTCATGAGTGATGTGAGGGCTGCCATGGATTTCGGCTTTTCCTGTCCTAGGTGCCGGGCAAGCCACTCGTCGTGGATGTTATGCTTGAAGGCTGCGAGGCCTCTGCATCCGGACAGTCGACGATTTGATTTTTCTTTGTTAAGAACCGTGTCCAGAATTGTCTGGCCGATTCGTCTGGCTGCTGAATTATGTGGCTTAGGTCATCGGCGTCTGGTGGTCGCACATATGTGCCCTGGAAGTTATCAAGGAATGCGGCTTCCAGGTCCTCCCAACACCCAATTGATTCTGTTGGCAAGGTGTTAAGCCAATGCCGAGCTGGTCCTTTAAGCTTGAGTGGGAGGTATTTGATGGCGTGAAGATCATCACCGCAGGTCATGTGGATATGAAGGAGATAGTCTTCGATCCAAACCGCGGGGTCTGTTGTGCCATCGTAGGATTCTATGTTTACGGGTTTGAACCCTTCGGGGATTTGATGATCCATTACTTTATCTATGAAGCATAGTGGGTGTGTGGCGCCTCTATATTGGGCTATATCACGACGTAGCTCAAGCGAGCTTTGTCTAATGTGTTCGGCCCTGCCAGAGTTGTTGTATCCCGCGCGACGATCATCGTCGCGCAGATCGATCTTGATTGTCTTGCCTTATCCTCCAATATGTCTCACAAGTCCGGCGCATTCCCCCGTGGCTTTGTACTTTTCGAGCGATGCCGGGGTATGGATTTAGTGGAGGGCATGGTGGCCTCTCTGTCGTGGCCGCGAGGTGGCCGATCGGCCGTATTGTGCGCTGGTGATGTGGGTTTATATGCTTCCTCCTCTAATCGGGGCAGCAGCTTGCGTTTAGGGTAGCTTTTGGAGGGGCGTTCAAGTTCGTACTCTTCGGCCGCAAGGACTTCGGTCCATCTGTCGGCCAGCAAATCTTGATCAGCTCTAAGCTATTGCTGCTTTTTCTTGAGGCTTCTTGCCGGGGCCATAAGCCTGCCTTTAAAATGCTCTGGCTCGACGGGATCCTCAGGCACGACGAATTCGTCGTCGTCGAGGCTTGCCTTGTCTTCGGAGGGAGGCATGTAATTATCGTCCTCTACCTCTCTGTCTGCCACTCTCTCGTGAGGGCTGGCTTCTTCATCCTCCTGTGTTGAATCTTGCTAGAGGGGGTTGTCTTCAGCACTGTCAGGGGTGTTATTGTCTCGTGCCGGAATCTCCATTCTTGCTGTGGCAGGATTTAGAGCGGCGCCGCTGATGTTGGCGCTTGAGCTGTTTCTTGGAGGGGTCTTCCTCCGCTGTCCCATCGCCATTCCCATCCTTTGGGATGTCCACCATGTATATGTCGTATGACGAGGTGGCTTTCCAGTGCCCCGTAGGCGCTGGTTCTTGGTCGTCTCCGGCATCGTCGTCCATACCGTCGATGTCTTCGGAGTCGAAGTCTAGCATGTCGGTTAGATCATCGACAGTGGCTACAAAGTGGGTGGTGGGTGGGTTTTGAATTTCTTCGTCGTTCACATCCCAACTGTCCTGACCGTAGTCCAGCCAGGGCTCTCCTGATAACGAGAGATACTTTAGCGAATTCAGGATGTCGCCAAAAGGCGAGTGCTGAAAGATGTCCGCAGCAGTGAACTCCATGATTGGCGCCCAATCGGATTCGATTAGTAGGGGCGCGGGAGGTTCGTAGTCCGGCGAGGAGTCCGGCACCTCGGAGTCACGAGCTTCACAAGGGACCGGGTCGGTATTCAGCTCCATCGCCGTAGAGGTAGCAGCCCCCAAGGCGGTGTCTAGCCACCCATCCTCGATCTGCGCAGTCGGCTCCGTATCAAGGGTCAGAGCGGACTCTTGTGTGGCCTCCAGGGCACTGTCCGGCAGCAGAGCTAAATCATGCCAATCGAGACAGTGCGGCACGCTCGGCTGTGGCTCGAATCCGTCGAAGATCAAGTCTCTGCGGATGTCGGCCGTGAAGTTCAAACTTCCAAATCTGACCTGATGGCCAGGGGCGTAACTTTCGATCTGCTCCAGATGGCCAAGCGAATTGGCCCGCATTGCAAAGCCGCCGAATACGAAGATCTGTCCGGGGAGAAAAGTCTCACCCTGGACCGTGTTATTGTTGATGATGGAAGGATCCATCGGGCCTACAGGTGACGACACAGAGGAACTCTCAATCAAAGCACCAATGTCAGTGTCAAAACCAGCGGATCTTGGGTAGGGGGTCACGAACTGTGCGTCTAGGCGGATGGTAACAAGAGACAAGGGACACGATGTTTTTACCCAGGTTCGGGCCCTCTCAATGGAGGTAAAACCCTACTCCTGCTTTATTGATATTGATGATATGGGTAGTACAAGAGTGGATATACCACGAGATCAAGGAGGCTAAACCCTAGAAGCTAGCCTATGGTATGATTGTTGTTCGTCCTACGAACTAAAACCCTCCGGTTTATATAGACACCGGAGAGGGCTAGGGTTACATAGAGTCGGTTACAATGGTAGGAGATCTACATATCCGTATTGCCAAGCTTGCCTTCCACGCCAAGGAAAGTCCCATCCGGACACGGGACGAAGTCTTCAATCTTGTATCTTCATAGTCTTGGAGTCCGGCCAATGATGATAGTTCGGCTATCCGGACACCCCCTAGTCTAGGACTCCCTCAGCAGTGCTCATTGTTGAACGAGAGGTGAACGGATACAAATTGCCGCTTCAAAAGCCGGTTTATTACATATCGACGGTCCTCACCCCATGCAAATCCCGATACCCACACTATCTAAAAATAGCATACGCGGTCTTCATGGCATCTCGGAAGCTAAGGCACTACTTTCAAGAGTGTTCGATTACCGTGGCCTCCGAAGTACCACTCAATGACATAATTAATAACCGCGATGCTACGGGCCGGATTGCTAAATGGGCTATCGAGCTCCTCCCATTCGACATAATATACAAACCACCAAGTCACAAGTACTGGCTGACTTTGTCACCGAATGGACAGAAGCCAAACTCCCTAAAGAGTACGACGCGTACTCTAACTAGATCATGCACTTTGACGGCTCCAAAATGCTGGCCGGACTGGGAGCAGAGGTAGTCCTGACATCTCCCACCGGGGACACGGTCCAGTACGTCCTACAAATATTATACACAGACTCCAACAATGTAGCCGAATACGAGGCTCTGTTGCATGGTCTTCGGATGGCAGTCTCTATGGGCATCCAACGCCTGGAAGTGCGCGGGGATTCAAACCTCGTAAATGTCACAAATAAATGGAGAATTTGATGCCAAGGATCCAAAAATGGCGGCCAATCATAATGCCATCCTCAAAATGTCAGCTCGGTTCGAGGGGCTCGAATTCCACCATGTGGCTCGAGAAAACAATCAAGCGGCGGACGTCCTCGCCCGCATCGGTGCTAAACATGACCCTGTCCCACCCAATATATTCCTGGAAAGGCTGTTTAAGCCATCCATAGTATGGGAAGGGGAATTCGGCAATACCAGCACGGATCCGAATACACCCCCAGACTCCGAACCATCAGACACAATCGAAGGCTCTGCCACCGAAATAACATCTTCGGCCCACGAAATCATGGCCGTAATCGCCCCATGGACTGAGCCTTTCTTGCCCTACCTAAATAGGCAGGAGCTCCCCGAAGACCAAAATGAAGCATGCTGCATAGTCCGGCATTCTAAAGCTTACAAAGTCCACGAAGGGGAACTCTACAAGAAAAGCGCGATCGGAGTGCTCCAAAGGTGCATCTCCGAAGAGGAAGGGCGGCAACTCCTGGCTGAAATCCACGCCGGACTGGGCGGACACCATGCCGCAGCTCGAGCGCTAGCCAGCAAAGCCTTCCGTACAGGCTTCTATTGGCCGACGGCCCGAGCAGACGCACAGGACCTTGTCCAACATTGCGTCGGCTGCCAGCTCTTCGCCAATCAGAGTCATATGCCCCCTACCACTCTACAAACAATCCCCATAACCTGGCCCTTTGTGGTCTAGTGGCTGGATATGGTCGGACCTCTTAAAGGGGGAAGCCATCAGAAAAAATACTTACTGGTCATGGTGGACAAATTCACCAAATGGATCGAAACCAAACTAGTTAAAACGGCTGAATCCGGACTAGTAATAGACTTCATATCCGAGGTTGCACACCGGTACGGTGTCCCCCATAGCATCATCACTAATAATGGCTCAAATTTCATAGCCGATGAAGTGAAAACTTGGTGCGGCAAAATGGGCATTAAGCTCGACTACGCTTCCGTCTACCACCCCCAAACAAACGGCCAGGTCGAACGGGCAAATGGTCTCATCATGAGCGGCATAAAACCCAGACTAGTGCGATCTTTAACAGAATCGGATACGCACTAGGTAGAGGAGCTAGACTTCGTACTCTGGGGGCTGCAGACCACACCGAATCGAACCACCGGATATACACCATTTTTATGGTGTACGGTGTGGAATCAGTACTACCCTGCGACATAATACATGATTCGCCACGCGTACGCATGTACGAAGAGAAGGAAGCCGAGTTAGATCGGCAGGATAACTTGGATGCCCTCGAGGAGGAGCGCGATGTCGCAAAAGCCCGATCCGCATTTTATCAGCAGCAGGCTCGACGATATCAAAGTAGAGAAGTGCAGGCCAAAACTTACAATATTGGCGAGTTCGTTCTACGCCTACCGGAGAAGAAGGACAAACTCAAACCCAAGTGGGAAGGTCCCTTCGTCATTGACAAAGTTCTCACCAGAGGAGCGTATCGTCTATGTAATGCATCCGATAACAGACTCGAGTCGAACCCATGGAACGCGGCCAGACTCCGGAGATTCTACGCCTAACGCCGAACTTAGTGTTCGTCTCCTCACCCCTCGGTTTAATTATGCTCCACCTCTTTTTCTCTCCTTTCTCGACTCCTTTTTTTTCTTCTCTCTTCACACAAAGTATTTAATACAGTGTGGGTTACCGGATCATTCCGGCCGTACTATGTGTGTAAGCTGTGCCTGGAGGCTTCCTATTCGGAAGCTTGACATAATTACTTCAGATGGTTTTTGGCCATCGCATATGCGTTCCTTTTCCATATGTGCCTTTCTTCACCATTTTATGCATCGATATGACTTAAGATGTGGCCAAGCTGGGTTGTCTGGCTCTTGTGTTTATGCCCTACGTTCCCGTTAATTCGGCTAGGTCATAAGGGGAGCACCTCTGCGATTGTTACTGCCGGTTAAGCCGGATGTGTACCTCAGACTGGGTGAAGCCGAAAGCTAGTTTGCTTAAGAGAATATTCAATCGGTGAACAAAGGATGTATTTGTTGGTTACAAAAAAAAACCCAGAAGCTTTTTATCCTGGCCGTCGTTCGCAGTCCATACATGTGCATCGACACATGCATTCCCAGGGAAAGGAACCCCTAACAGAACTATTCTCCCTGGAAGATGTTTCTTGCTATCCATGCAATATAACATAACTAGTTGGGTACTTGTCTGTTCAAGCACTTATGACCCCTACGCCTGGTCTCCACGCATACCCCGGTTCTTGTATAACCAAGCGGGTATTCGGACACACCCCAGACTATAGGGTCCGGGAGCTGAAGCGAAAAGGTCCGCCATGGCAAATGATTTCAATCCGGCTAGGGGCTGTTTATGCCAATTAAATTACAAAGTCACTAAGACTAACTATACTCCTCCTCTATATGATCTAACAGGCTATCTAGCCTACAATCTTGTTGAGAATACTTAGGGGCTAATGCTACCTGGTCATCTACCAGACTCAAGGGAATTCCTTGCCCATCCGGCCCCGCCGGTACTACTTCGGCCATGTGGTTCGGGTCCAGCTTGGTGTAGCGCGTCTTCACCATTGCCCAGGCTTCTCTTGCTCCTTGCTGGCATGCTGATATCTTCCACAGACGGAAGCGCAGCCGGGCTCCTTGAAGCAGGTCCACAAGCTCCCCCATGCCATTCGGCAGGAGGCTTGATGGCCACAAGGCCTAAGCAACACCGTGCATCACCTGCCG
Organism: Triticum dicoccoides; assembly: GCF_002162155.2. Taxonomy (NCBI): domain Eukaryota; kingdom Viridiplantae; phylum Streptophyta; class Magnoliopsida; order Poales; family Poaceae; genus Triticum; species Triticum dicoccoides. The sequence continues at coordinate 556,361,420 of NC_041393.1, read as the reverse complement.
AGCACGCTCGTGAAACTGCGAAAGTTCTTGCAGCAAATCACCTACAGATGAGGGCATCTCGTCTTCAGGGCGACCCGTTAACATTCCTACAGGCAAAAATTTTCTCAAAAAAACTTCCTCGCCGAACTATCACATAGTTTGCTTGAGCTCTTACCATAAATGCCGCGTCGAAGCTTTTTGTTCTCCTTCACGGAGTCCGCCAGTTGAGCGCAGACGTCCTTTAATTCCACATCCAGACGAATAATGGCATCTTGTAGCTTGTTCTTCTCTTGGGTCACCTGCGTAAGAACGCGCTCGCCAACCTTTAGCTGCCGTTGGAGATGCGAATCGTCACCCATTACGCCCTCCGGATTCACCCCGGGATTGTGTGCAGAATCTTCTTTTAGACTAACTGCACCAGCCGTTTACTAACTGATACATCTGCGTATAATGGAGACAAATATTACCAAAGGGGCCCTTCGGGATCCCTCTAACTTGGCCACCGCATCAGTCAACTGGGCTTTGCATGCCTCCAGATCCCGCGCCAATTGTTCGTTCTTGTCCACAAGGACCTCTGCATATATTGATCCTTCAAACAGTTGTCCCAACTATTCCAAGTCTGAGGGGCTACTACTGTACATACTTACCAAAATTTCTTACCCGTATGTCTTTGGTATACTGGTTTGTCGCTTGGGCAAGCCCGCCTCGAGCAGCTTGGACATATGCGTCCGCCGAATTGAAGGCATTAAAAGCCTCTTCGGAAAAGATGTTGTTCCGGAGCACGGCCCTCCGGCGCCGGTGATTCATGGCGCTCTCCACTTCGGAGTTCGTGTCCGAACACATATCTGCATCCTCCGTTGGGGGGTTATGCGGTGTTGGCCCCGTGTCCGCCCCCGCTCCCGAAGCCGGTTCTGGAACCCAGCTGGTGGAGGCGTGATTGGTCGGGTCCCCGGATATAGTCCGGTTATTCCTCTTCCTGCCAGACACAAAGGGCGTTGTCATATTTCAAGTTCTGTAAATTGCAGGACATGTCATTACTTTACCTCTGTAGCAGTGTGTCAACCCTCACCGCCTTCCTCTTGAGCCTGCCCGATCCGGACGCCCGTGGTTGACGAGTCCCTAGGAGCTCGGCCCTTCGCTCCGGTCGTCGTTTCTGCAAATAGAACGACGCCTCAAGGGTAAATTATAATACCTGGGGGGAGTCCTCTTCGGAGGATAGCGTTTTTTAGCCCAGCTTACACGCGATGCGGGGAGCAGTCCGGGGTAGTCGGCCATAATGGCCACTAGGGCTCCATCCCAACTTGCCTGATAAAATACCCCGTTGACAAGCTCCTCTGTAATATCCGGGTCTACATTGAGTCCCGGATCTAGGGCCCTTCCAGGGTCCTCTGGTTGCGGGGAGGGGCTGAAGATTCCCTCTACGACCCTCCTGAGTTCCTGCTCAGAAGCATTGATGCAAGTAATCTCAGCGGAAGGACGCTAGAGTAAGCAAAGCTGGGAAAAGAATGGCAACTTACCCACTCTGGGGGGTTGTACATGCAGAATCCGTCCCGCGTTTTTATGCTGAGGAATTCCTCCTCTTCCCCTTTGTACAAAACGGACAATATCCTTGCCAAAGCAGTAGCAGAGTCCGGACCCTTATGGCCGCAACGGGTGGCGTCGTCTTCCCGCTGAAATGCCACATGGGCTTCCCCCGATATTGGAGCGGTTGCACTCCTCGCCTTATGCATATCGCCATGGCCTCAACTATCGTTAGTCCGGATTTGGCCAACAACTTTATCCTGTTCATCAGGAGGTATACCTCCTTTGTGTCCTCTTCTTGAGGGCCCCGGGGGCACCAGCTTAAGCGTGCCCTCGGCAGGGCGTTGCTGAACTTGTGGAGACCTATCCGTACTGGATCCAAAAGGGGAACATCATTTATATAGAACCACTCTGAAGGCCAGTTTTCTGGTGCCTTCTCAGGAGTGCCGGACAGGTATCCGGTATCGGTAATGCGCCATACTTCGGCCCCGCCCACTTGACATAGGGACTCTCCCTGGGTGCGGGGGACAAGGCAGAAGAGCTTCCTCCATAATCCGAAGTGTGGTTCGCAGCCTAAAAATAGCTCGCAAAGGGCGACATACCCCGCTATGTGCAGAATAGAGGCTGGGGTAAGATTGTGTAACTGGAGGCTGTAAAACTCCAGGAGCCCGCGAAGAAACGGGTGGATAGGAAAACCAACGCCCCTCAGAAGATGCGAGATGAGGCATATCCGCTCGTCCGGAGATGGGTTAGGAGATCCCTCAGCCTGTTCCCCTCCATCATAAGTGGCTATTCCAGCTCGGACGGAGACCATGAACGCTGGTGGGAGAAACCCTTGTGTCTGTAGCTTTACCAAACGGCTGTGAGGAACTGAGCACTCTCCCCAATCCCCCAACTTAGAGTGAGGGGGGCAAGCAGAAGAGTTGCAGCGGGCGGCCATGCTGGGATGGTCTTTTGTGGAGCGCTCTAGGATGCTAGCTCAAGGGAGAAGAGTGAGGCTTGGATATGAGAATCCATGTCCCTTCAAATAGACGGTTGGCCTGGAGGATCGAGGGTGGCAAATGCAAAAATTCCTCGACTCCTCGCATTCGCTCGACACGTGGAGATGGTCATTACTGATGCGCTGAAGCCGAGGAGCACAACATTGATTGGAGGCCAGACATAATTCGTCGTAACAGGTACTTTGGAGTATCCGGAGAAGGAACCCGCCTTGCAATGCCGAAGACAATACTGCACGCCGGACTCATCGTCATTGAAGCCTGGTTCAGGGGCTACTGAGGGAGTCCTGGATTAGGGGGTATCCGGACAGCCGGACTGTGTACAACGTCCGGACTATTGAAGCGTGAAGATACAAGACTCAAGACTTCAGCCCGTATCCGAATGGGACTCTCCTTTGCGTGGGAGGCAAGCTTGGCGATCCAGATATTATATTTCCTTCCTTGTAACCGACTCCATGTAAACCCTAGCCCTCTCCGGTGTCTATATAAACCAGAGAGGTTGGTCCTTAGAAGGCCGATCACAATTACATTCATACCATCATAGGCTAGCTCTTAGGGTTTAGCCTCTACGATCTCGTGGTAGATCTACTCTTGTACTACCCATATCAGCAATATTAATCAAGCAGGAAGTAGGGTTTTACCTCCATCGAGAGGGCCCGAACCTGGGTAAACATCTGTGTCCCTTGCTTCCTGTTACCATCAGCCTTGACGCACAGATCGGGACCCCCTACCCGAGATCCGCCGGTTTTGACACCGACAACCGCGCCTCATGGGTAAAACTTGCGAAGGTGCTCGATGTTCCAGGAGTTGCTCACTGGAATGGCATCTTTGGTCTCCAGGCGGACTGCACCGGGCCTGGTGACTCGTATTACCCGATAAGGGCCTTCCCACTTTGGCATCAACTTGTTGGAATTCTTGGCCGATTGAACGCGCCGAAGAACAAGGTCGCCTTCCTCAAAGTTTCGAGCATGAACCTTGCAGCTATGGTAGCGGTGCAAGGCTTACTGGTAGCGTGCTGCTCTCACAGCTGCCCGAAGACAATCTTCCTCGAGGAGCATTGCATCATCTTGCCTCAATCGCTCTTGCTCCAGCTCATCATAAGCGAGCACTCGAGGTGACCCGTATATGAGTTCCATGGGGAGAACTGCTTCTGCCTCGTATCCAGGGCAAAGGGCGTCTGGCCGGTGGCTCGATTTGGCGTCGTTCTGATCGACCAAAGAACCACCGGCAACTCATCAATCCAGCGCCTTCCACTCTTGTGCAGCCTGTCAAATGTCTTTATCGTCAGGCCTAGCGGTACTTCAACATTTGCCCTCTCGACTTGGCCGTTGCTCCGTGGGTGTGCCACGGAAGCAAAACAGTCCTTGCTGTTGAGGTCCTCAATGTAATGCATGAAGGTGTGGCGTGTGAACTACGTGCCGTTGTCGGTGATGACCCTGTTTGGCACAGCGAAACGGCAGACTAGCCCCTTGAAGAATTTGACGGCTAACTGCGTTGTCACCTTCCTCACTGCTTCCACCTCCGGCCACTTTGTGAACTTGTCAATTGCAACGTACAAGTACTCAAAGCCCCCGACGGCGCGGGGGAAGGGGCCCAATATGTCGAGCCCCCAGACCGAGAATGGCCAGGAGAGAGGGATTGTTTGAAGGGCTTGAGCTGGCCGATGAAGCTTCTTCGAATGGAAATGACACGCTTCACACGTGGTTACTAGTGTCGTCGCATCCTGGAGGGCAGTGGGCCAGAAGAAACCTTGCCGGAAAGCCTTGCTGGCAAGGGCCCTCGCCCCTATGTGGGAGCCACATATGCCTCCATGTATCTCCGCCAACAGTTCCAGTCCTTCCTCCCGGGGAATGCACTTCAATTTCACTCTGTTTGGTCTTTTTCTGTATAGAACGTTGTCAACGAACTGGTACAGGGCAGACCAACGAGCTACTTTCTCCACTTCTTCCTGCTCCTCAGGAAGCTCCCCTGTTTGGAGGAATAGGATGGTATGTTGTGCCCATGCCAGAGCCTGGCGCTCGACGACAAAGACTAGAGGCATCTCCTCTGCCGTGGGAACGGCTGTCTTTACGGCCAGGGCTTGACACCTTGCCAGAGTCAGTTGCCCCACGGTAGGCTCAGTGTCCACGGCAACATCTTCGCCAGCGGCTCCAGGGATCTCGGTGGGAAAGTACTTGCCACGGCCTAATTTCCTCCGCTTGTTTTGCTCTGTTGATGGTTCAACGGATGGTTGAGTTAACCGAAGCACAAAAGTACATGGTTCCATAGGTAGTTTGAGGGAAGCGCGCTTCGACAGGTAGTCGGCGATGTCGTTCTCCACTCAGGGGACATGCTCCGCCTGTATACCATCAAAGCGCTCCTTTAGCTTCCTCACCTCATCCACGTAGGCTTCCATCAACGGGATTTGAAAATCTTTGTGAGAAGAACGACACCTATGGGATAAACGGAATCCCTACTACGGTCGGCGGGTGCGGGGTTGTGAGAAGAGCGGATCTAAGAGCCAGCACAAAGGTCATTTACCCAGGTTCAGGCCGCGGGGATCGCGTAATACCCTAGTCCTACTTTGGTGTGTATTTCAGTTTTCTTGAGCTAGCTATGGTGCATGACTTGCTCAAATAGCCGAATCCCTCTCCAGTACGCCTCGGGCCTCCTTTTATAGTCGAAGGAGGTGCCACAGTGGCACACAGGAGGTGGAAAGGGTACAGTAGCTATGCTTATCGCCCGTTATTACAGGACAATGCGCATTAAATGCGCCCCTTAGGTGTCCCCTCGCTTTGTTGCCGCCCCGCCTTGCTTTGACACGCGTCCAGGCCAGTGAGGCGGGCAGTGCCATGTAGGCTGGCAGGCTGCTGAGCTACCGTGGTGGCAGCGTCTTCATGAAGATCTGCATGCCACCATGCAGGTGCTTGCTGAGTTGGTCTCGGGACTGCTCGTCGCCACGCAGGTGCTCGCCTGGCTGGCTGGGCTGGCAGCTACATGGGAACATCGGTGGAGCCTTGGTGGGCGCGGGCTTGGCTGCGGCCCTGCTGATGTCCTCGGCAAGGGTCTTACCGGGCCCCGGCAAGGGTCTTGCCGCGGCACTGTGGTCGTCCCCGGCAAGGATCTTGCTGGAGGCCTCGTGGGTTTCCTTGGCAGGGATCATGCCGAGGATCGTCCTCTTCTGGTCCTCATTTGATCTCGTGTGTTAATGATCTTCACAAAGATCTGCATGCCATCACGGAGGCACCTCCCGAGCCTTGGTTCCAATGAGGTTGATGATGTTGGAAACCTTGGGCTCAAGGGTGGCGCGCTCCACTGGTGTTGGGAAAGTTGCCCCGACAAGGCTCTTGCCGGGGCTGCGGAGGGTGCCCCACAGTGGTCTTGCCGGGGGAGTCCACCTTGCCCTCTTTCTCTTTGTGTATTTCTGGTTTCGGCTTTGCTTGATTGTCTTGTGGCCTCGACTCTCCCCCTCTACCCTACTTAGTGTGGTCGTGGGCGCGAATCTGACTGCCCGTGCACAAGTAAAGGGGTACAAGGTAGAGTCCCTACTTCTGTACACTGACATATGCTGATTATGCTAATTACATTGTTGCCAAATTTATACCACCTAGTTTCACATACCAGCAAAAGAAAAAGTTTTTTCTATGATTTAAGCATTACTTCTGGGATGACCCACACCTTTATAAAGAAGGAGTAGATGGTGTTCTTAGACGTTGTGTACCTGAGCATGAACAGGAATAGATCCTATACAAGTGTCACTCCGAGGCTTATGGAGGACACCATGTTGGAGATAGAAATGCACATAAGGTATTGCAATCTGGTTTTTATTGGCATACTCTCCTCAAAGATGCCCGTAAGTTTGTCTTGTCTTGTGATGAATGTCAAAGAATCAGCAATATTAGTAGACGTGAAGAAATGCCTATGAATTATTCACTTGTTATTGAACCATTTGATGTTTGGGGCTTTGATTATATGGGACCGTTCCCTTCCTCTAATGGGTATACACATATTTTATTTGTTGTTGCTTACGTTACTAAGTGGGTAGAAGCTATTCCAACTAGTAGTGCTGATCATAACACCTCTATTAAGATGCTCAAAGAAGTTATTTTTCCGAGGTTTGGAGTCCCTAGATACTTAATGACTGATGGTGGATCACATTTTATTCATGGTGCTTTCCGTAAAATGCTTGCTAAATGTGATGTTAATCATAGAATTGCATCTCCATATCACCCACAGTCTAGTGGCCAAGTAGAACTGAGTAATAGAGAGCTCAAATTAATTTTGCAAAAGACTGTTAATTGATCTAGAAAGAATTGGTCCAAGAAACTTGATGATGCATTATGGGCCTATAGAACTGCATATAAAAATCCTATGGGTATGTCTCCTTATAAAATGGTTTATGGAATAAATTGTGACTTACCTCTTGAACTAGAACATAAGGCGTATTGGGGAATTAAAGAGCTCAATTATGATTTCAAACTTGCCTGTGAGAAGAGGCCATTGACATTAGCTCACTTGATGAATGGCGAACTCAATCCTATGAGAATGCCAAACTGTTTAAAGAGAAAGTCAAAAGATGGCATGACAAAAGGATATAAAAGCGTGAGTTTAATGTAGGTGATTATGTTTTGCTATACAACTCTCGTTTAAGATTTTCTGAAGGAAAAATTCTCTCTAAATGGGAAGGCCCTTACGTTATCGAGGAGGTCTATTGTTCCGGTGCCATAAAAATCAACAACTTCGAAGGCACAAATCTGAAGGTGGTGAACGGTCAAAGAATCAAACATTATATCTCGAGTAATCCCATAAATGTTGAAACCAATGTTATTAAAACCGTAACCCCGGAGGAATACATAAGGGACACTTTCCAGAACGTTTCAGACTCCGAAAAGGAATAGGTATGTTGTACGGTAAGTAAACTGACTCCAAAATAGTTCTAATAGCAATTTTTCTCCGTTTTCGAATATTTAAGAAAATAGGAAAATAAGAAGTAGTCCAGGAAGGACACGAGGCATCCACGAGGGTGGAGGGCGCGCTCTACCCCCTGGGAGCGCCCCCTGCCTCGTGGGCACCTCGTGTGCTCTCCGAACTCCGTTTTGTTGCATGATTCTTCTTTTGGTCGGTAAAAATTCATTATTTAATCTCCCGAAGGTTTTGACCAATGTATCACGCAAAAATCCTATGTCTTTGTTTCGAGCTGTTTTTCTAACAGATCTAGATTACCATGACGTCTCAAAGCGCCCGCAAGGACAAGTTCTTCAAGAAGGTCATCAACCCCTACCTCGCGGAAGTGCTGCAACATCCTCAAACCACTGAGATGCGTGAGGGGTTGCTGCACATCCGCGATCTTGAGGGACCAAAGAGGACCGGAAGCACGGAGATGATGCGTCTACAATGTATCTATAATTTTTGATTGTTCCATGCTATTATATTACCCGTTTTGGATGTTTATGGGCTTTACTTTACACATTTGTACCATTTTTGGGACTAACCTACTAACCGGAGGCCCAGCCCGTATTGCTATTTTTTTGCCTATTTCAGTGTTTCGAAGAAAAGGAATATCAAACGGAGTCCAAACGGAATGAAACCTTCGGGAGTGTGATTTTTGGAACGAACGTGATCCAGACGACTTGGACTGGAAGTCAAGAAATAAACGAGGCGGCCACGAGGGTGGAGGGCATCCCCCCCCTACTGAGCGTGCCCCCCTGTCTTGTGGGCCCCTTGGGCATCCAACGACCTACTTCTTCCTCCTATATATACCCATGTACCCCGGAAACATCAGATGCGACCACGAAAAACTATTTCCACCACCGTAACCTTATGTATCCGCAAGATCCCATCTTGGAGCCTTCGTCGGCGCTCCGCCGGAGGGGGAATTGACCACGGAGGGCTTCTACATCAACACCATAGACTCTTCGATGAGTTGTGAGTAGTTTACCACAGACCTTTGGGTCCATAGTTATTAGCTAGAAGGCTTCTTCTCTCTCTTTGAATCTCAATACCATGTTCTCCTCGATCTTCTTTGAGATCTATTCAATGTAACTCTTTTTGTAGTGTGTTTGTCGAGATCCGATGAATTGTGGGTTTATGATCAAGTTTATCTATGAGAAATATTTGAATCTCCTCTGAATTCTTTTATGTGTGAATAAGTTATCCTTGCAAGTCTCTTCGAATTATCAGTTTGGTTTGGCCTACTAGATAGATCTTTCTTGCAATGGGAGAAGTGCTTACCTTTGGGTTCAATCTTGCGGTGTCCTTTCCCGGTGAAAGCAGAGGCAGCAAGGCACGTATTGTATTGTTGCCATCGAGGATAAAAAGATGGGATTTATATCATATTGCATGAGTTTATCCCTCTACATCATGTCATCTTTCTTAATGTGTTACTGTAAGTGCATCTAGTGCCACCCCTAGTTGGTTTTGGAGTATTGACGACAAACTTGGTTGCGGCACTAATGTGTTTGTGAGAATTGTAGGATAACAGAGGTAGTAGTCCCTCGTTGATTCGGTTTACCTACCGTAGATGACCCCTAAAAATGTGTGAAGACATTTAAGACAATGGTGGTCTATGAAGCTATTCACGTTGAAGACTATGACATGAGAAGACATCGAGTGTAGACTATGGAGCGCGAAGACTTAGTTGTTTCGTTGTTTCCCCTTTTTCTTTGTTTAGTCATAGGAACCACCGCACTGTTAAGTGGGGTCCAAGTGAACAAAGTCAGAGTGACTAAAGTGACGCTCAACCAAATCCTATGTCTTCGAGCGAAGACAATGAGAGCAAATCTTATCCAGGGTCGGATGAGTCAGCTTTACGTGTAGCCCAAGTCAAGCTGCCACGTGTGTTTGAAATCTGACCGTTATGACACGTGTTAGTTCCTTAGTGACCCAGTGTCATTTCGGACAAATCGGTCGGGTTGTTCAGTGGCTATAAATAGGCCACCCGCTACACCATAAATTGGTGGCTGCTCAGAGTTAGTACACGACTTTTGTCATTTGAGAGCAACCCACCGTCGAAGCTTTCGAGAGAGAATCCTTGCGAGGACAACGCCCAAACCACCCAGAGCCCAAATAGTGTTTGGCATCACTGAAGTCTTCCTGTCCGCGTGATCTGAAGACTTGTTACACTTGAGACTGTGAATCCTCCAGCCGGTTGGGCGTCACGTTCTGAGCATCCAAGAGTAATTGTGGATTGCCGGTGAACGAAGTCTGTGAAGGTTTGGAAGTCTACCTTGAAGACTTACCAGAGTGATTGGGCGGGAACTAGGTGTCCTTAGCTCAAGGGGAACAAGGTGAAGACACGGTCTTCTGAGTTGAATCTCAGCCTCCCTAACCAGACGTACAGTTGTCACAGCAACTAGAACTGGTCGAACAAATCCCTGTCCTCCTGAAGCTACTAGTTCTATCTCTCACTTCTCCTTACTTGCAGTTTGTCTTTGTGAAGTCATTGCCTGCTTGCATTACCTGTTTGACTTCATTGTGTGACTACCTGTTCTGATTGGCTTCATACTGTCTTCCAGCTTGATCTTTACTACCTAGCTGCTAATAGTCTTTGTGCTTTCACTTCATTGAATACTTGACTATGGCTTGTCTAGTGTAGTCTACCTTCCGCTGCATACGAATAGTGTCATTTCTATTGTTTGTCTTCGAAACTCCCAAGTTTGAAGACTTTCATAAAAATCGCCTATTCACCCCCCTCTAGTCGATAACTAGCCCTTTCAATTGGTATTAGAGCAAGGTACTCCCTTGTTTTGTGTGATTCGGTTTAACCAGCTGGAGTTTTAGCTATGTCGACTGCAGGGATAATCAAAGTCTCCGCTGCGTGCCCCATCTTCGATGGCACTGAATATCCCTACTAGAAGAATAGGATGCGCATGCATCTTGAAGCCGTTGATGTCGATCTATGGTATGTCGTCAAGAACGGCGTTCCCAAGAGTGGTGAAGGTGTCACCCCTGCTGATGTCAAGAAGTTCGTTCAACTAGACTCTACCGCCAAGAACATCATCTGTGGTCATCTGACCAAAGGACAGTATGGCTGTGCGAGTGCTCTGGAAACATCGAAGCTAGTCTGGGACTGGGTCTCCAAGGTCAATGAAGGCGTCTCAACTCAGCGAGATCAACGGATCAGTACTCTCTGCAACCCCTTCAACCGTTTCAAGAGACACGACAATGACAACGTCCAGCTCACATTTGATTGCCTCACTGATATCACAAATGAGCTCCAAGCACTCGGTGCCACTGAGATCATGAAGCATGAAATTGTGAAGACACTACTAAGATCTCTTGACACCTCATTTGAAACCTTAGCCCTGATGATACAAGAACGCCCTGACTTCAAGACTCTCGATCCGTCTAACATACTTGAGAGGCTCAACACACATCAGTACCATCTATTTGAGAAACGAGATATCTATGGCCCCAACTATGGCTGAACTCATGCTTTGAAGGCAAAGGCTGCTGCTTCCTCATCTTAAGAAGAATCTGACTGCAGCTTTGGTGATCCTGAAGACATTGGGAAGGAGCTTGCTATGCTTGTGAAGAAGTTCCAGAAATTCACCAAGAATAAAAACTTCAGAAAGTCTTCACGATCCAGCTCAAGGAATGATGAAGCTTCTTCCCATGACTACAAGAAGGGAACCTGCCACAAGTGCAAGAAACCTGGTCACTACATCTCCGAGTGTCCATAGTGGGACAATGAGAAGAAGAAGAAGAAGAAGAAGAAGAGCAAAGAATATGATTCTGGTGACAAGAAGAAGAAGAAGTCCTCAAAGTCTTCTTCCAAGTCTTCATCACACAAGAAGAGCTCATCTGGCAAGGCTCGTACTTTTGTTGGCAAGGAGATGGATTTAGTGGAGGAGTCTGCTTCTGAGGAGGCGAAGGTGGAGTCTGAGGAGGAGTCCGACTCTGGTGTTGCGATTCTGGATCTAGCTACAGCCTACATCGCCAAGTTCATCTTCAACACTGAAGACAATGGCTCCGTCACCAACACTGATGATAATGACAAGGACGACTCAGCTCCCACCTACTGTTTCATGGCACGTGGTGCCAAGGTAAAATCACGCGATGCTTACTTGCAAACATCCAGTGAAGATGACTCTGATGGTGAATCCAAACCTAGTTATAAAACACTTGCTAAAATTGCAACTGAACAACAGAAAGCTATGGAACATACTCAAAAACTGTTAGACAAAAGCGATGACCTGTTGGACGTGGAAATGACCAAATCTCAGTCCCTAATTGAAGACATCAAAAATCTTCATGTTAAGTACCAGGAACTTGAAAGTTGACATGAATTGCTCTCAACTTCTTGTGAAAAGTTGTCCTATGATTATCTTCAAAGGAAGCAGGAACTTGAGAAATTGAGATCGGCTCATGAAGATCTTAAAAAGGAGAACGAGTCACTCCGCGCTCAACAGATCAGTCCCGCTCAGGAAGGATTTGAACCACCATGTCTAAAATGCATTGAGCGTGATAACACTGCCTCTTTTGCTGAATATTCTACTGCTACTACTGTTGCAATATCTTTAGCTGCTAATGTGGCAACTAACCCCTCTGCTGAGGATACCACTACTATTGCTGATGAGAATGCCAGGTTGAAGACACTGCTTGAAACAGGAATGTACAAAAGTCTCAAAGGGCATCAGACATTATGTGATGTCCTCAAAAAGCAGATTCTGAACCGAAACCCTAGGAAAGAGGGTGTTGGGTTTGAGAGGAAAATGAATGTTGATGGGTCATACTAGAAGCCTGAGCAGTATCCCAAAACCACATGGGTTGCTGCAAAGGAACCTTCAGTAGATCCATCCACCTTATCTGGTTTCACTTGTGCTAACCCTATTATCACTGATGAATCCTTTGATGCAAACTATAAACTGTTTAAGAATCAGAATGGCAAAGTGTTTGCCAGGTATATTGGTACTAACTGCAGGAATGGGCCACCTATGAAGAAGATATGGGTACCCAAAAGTTGTCTTGAGAATCTTCCAGTGTATGTCATCATGACACCACCTGTGAAGAAGACAAACCCCATACCAAAGGCTTCATATGGTCCAAAAGCCTCATACAGACCAAGGACTCACCTGAGTCACCCTAACATCAATGTTTTGCAGGGAAATCATAGTTAGACTCATGAATATGGGCGTGTTTCCTTGAACCGCTATGTTCATAGAACTAAGAACTTTTCTACTTATTCCTATGAGTATTATTCACCTCCTGCAAGGCTATTTACTAGGGCTCCAAAGCCGAAGTTCTCAGATGCTGCACTTAGAATCATTGCTTCTAAACCACCCCTGAAAATGTGGGTGGTTAAGAAAACTTAACTCTCTTTTGCAGCGAAAGGTCTCCAGCCGAAAATCAAAGGCGTCCAAAACTAATGCTGGGGACCTTAAACATCTTGTGGGGCGCAAGATAAAATGCCCAAATGGACTTACTATGTATTTCGTTCTAGGATTCCTTGACAATCATCCTATTTATCCTAACCAAGATCTGAATTTCCATGTTCCACTTGTTTGTAAAATGTTTATGCTTCACAACTCGCTTGGTGAAGCCTATCCCCCAAACTGCACTTTAGGCTATGACACTTCGTGCTTCAGAATGGATTATGGATAGTGGATGCACTAACCACATGACTACATCTCAACCCTTCGAACTGCTACACATGGACTTATTTGGTCCTACTCACTACTCTACTCTCAATGCTACTGCTTGCCTCTATGGTTTTGTCATTGTTGATGATTACTCTAGACATACTTGGGTGCATATAATCCTCTACAAGACTGAATTGCAGGATGTCTTCAGACGCTTTGCCAATCATGCCATGACAAACTATGGCATCAAGATCAAGCACATCAGAAGCGACAACAGCACTGAGTTCAAGAACACCGGCCTCAACCTTTATCTGGATACTTTGGGCATCACTCATGAGTTCTCTGCTCCATACACACCTCAGCAGAATGGCATCACGGAGCGCAAGAACAGAACTCTTATTGAGATGGCCCGAACGATGCTTGATGAGTACAAGACTCCATAGAAGTTCTGGCCTGAAGCCATTGATACTGCATGCCACGTCATCAACCGTGTTTATCTTCACAAGCTTCTGAAGAAAACATCCTATGAACTCCTAACTGGTAAGAAGCCTAATGTAAGTAATTACTTCAAAGTACTTGGTGCTAAGTGCTGGATCAAGGATCCACATCACACCTCAAATTTTGCACTGAAAGCACATATAGGTTTTATGCTTGGTTACGGAAAGGATTCGCACTCCTACAAAGTCTTAAACCTCTTTCACTATAAAGTGGTTGAAACTATGGATGTGCGGTTCGATGAGACTAACAGCTTGCAAAGAGTGCACCTACCAAATGTGCTAGATGAAGTACCTCCAAGTGAATGAATCAAGCAGATGGGAATTGGAGAAATCATACCAACTGAGAATCAGACTGAAGAAGAGCTTATAATTTCTACACCTAATCGACTTGAAGACAATGCTCAGCCTAAAGACAATCCCCCAAATGATCACATTGATCAGCAAGAGCAAAATCTTCATCCTGTTCATCCTCTGGTTGCAAATGAAGTTCAGATTGAGAAGATAATTAACAACTTGAATGCACCTGGTCCACTCACTCGTTCAAGAGCTACTCAAAGAGCAACACAGCTAACCAATTTCTCTGGGCATTATGCATTCGTCTCAATCTCTGAACCCAAGAAAGTCAATGAAGCCTTCATGGAACCTGAATGAATTCAAGCTATGCAAGAAGAGCTTCAACAGTTTGAGCTGAATAATGTGTGGGAATTGGTCAAGTGTCCTGATCCCCGGAAGCACAATATCATTGGCACCAAATGGATATATCGCAACAAGCAAGATGAGCATGGACAAGTCGTCAGGAACAAGGCTCATCTTGTTGCACAAGGTTACACTCAAGTGGAAGGAATTGACTTCGATGAAACATTTGCTCCGGTGGCAAGGCTTGAAGCCATTCGCATACTGCTAGCCTATGCAAATCATCACAACATCCTTCTGTATCAAATGGATGTGAAGAGTGGTTTTCTCAATGGAAAGATAGAAGAAGAAGTATATGTCGCACAACCTCCTGGCTTTGAAGATCCAAAACATCCTGATATGATGTACAAGCTCAACAAGGCACTGTATGGCCTCAAACAAGCCCCTCGTGCTTGGTATGACACTCTCAAAGACTTCCTGAAGAGCAAAGGCTTCAAACCTGGTTCACTAGATCCTACACTCTTCTTGAAGACATACGATGGTGAACTGTTTGTGTGCCAAATCTATGTGGATGACATTATCTTCGGCTACACCAACAAGAACTACAGTGATGAGTTTGGTCACATGATGCAAGAGCAATATCAGATGTCCATGATGGGCGAGCTGAAGTTTTTCCTGGGTCTTCAAATCCATCAGCAACACAACGACATCTTCATATCTCAAGAAAAATACCTCAAAGATTGCCTAAAGAAGTTTGGAATGCAAGACTGCAAAGGATACACGACGCCAATGCCAAATAAAAGTCATCTGGGTCTCGACGCCAATGGTAAAGAGTTCGATCAAAAGGTATACCGCTCCATGATTGGTTCTTTGCTTTATTTATGTGCATCTAGGCCAGATATAATGCTTAGAGTTTGCATGTGTGCCCGATTCCAAGCGGCACCAAAGGAATCGCATCACTTAGCTGTGAAGCGAATTCTTCGATATTTGGCTTACACCCCAACACTAGGATTATGGTATCCAAAGGGCTCAAAGTTTGATCTAGTTGGATTCTCAGATGCTGATTATGCTGGTGACAAGGTTGATCGCAAGTCCACATCAGGCACATGTCACTTTCTAGGACGATCTCTTGTCTGTTGGTCTTCAAACAAGCAGAACTGTGTATCTCTCTCCACTATTGAATCCGAATACATTGCTGCTGGATCTTGCTGTGCTCAGCTTCTCTGGATGAAGCAAACTCTCAAGGACTATGGTATCCACCTAAAGAATGTGCCACTCTACTGCGACCATGAGAGTGCCATCAAGATTGCCAACAACCCAGTTCAGCACTCGAAGACAAAGCACGTTGAAATTCGTCATCACTTTCTCAGAGATCATGTTATGAAGGAAGATATTGATATCATTCACGTCAAGACTGAAGAGCAATTGGTCGATATCTTCACAAAGCCCTTGGATGAGAAAAGGTTTTGCAAGTTGAGGTGTGAGCTAAATATCTTGGAATCCTCAAATGTCCTGTGATTAGGCACACATCCTAACGCTTATGCATTTTGATGACTTAGATGTGTAACACACGAAGTAATGTATATCTTCAATTAATGAAGATATACACTCTAAGTGTGAAAACATTAATGCGGAATTTGACTTCGGAGCGCCACGTTAATTGTGCACCGTGTCTGGGTCTAATACTTCCTATACGGTGGGTAACGTGACCACCAAACTTTTGTTTGAAGTGTTTCCCCTTGGCGTTATTTTCGCAAAGTCTTCGTATTTGATTTATCTTCATCCTTGACTTATATTCAAGTTTATCTTCGTTTTGTTGATTTTGTCTTACACTAGTTATATACATATTTGTGTTTTGTCCTATACAGCATTCACTTATAGCTATGACTTCGAGTTGAATCCTTTGATCTAAGTGAATGTGATCAGACCCTAACATACCTATGCTTCTACCTCAACTCTATCTGTCCAAATCATATGCATTCTATTGAAACCTATCGATTGTCTTCACTGAGACCTTGACAGCTGAAGTCAATCTGACAAACATTTATATCTGTTTTTAATGTTATATCCTTATTGCCTGAAAGCCGGAGAATTCGGAACGACCACCCCGACAAACTAGGCATGCGAGGGAACACTGAACAACTTTCAAGGTGTTGCATGCTTGCCACGTGTCCTTCAGATGTGAACTGCTATGGGCACCTGCGCAATTGTGTTGTGTCGTCCCTTTCCTTATAAATACCCATCACATCTCGATCAAAAATTCTTCTTCCACCACGCCACCTCTCGCAAACCCTAGCGCCACTGCTAGCTCTCGACGACGCCGACGACAAAGTGCTTAGCTACCGCGACTTCTCCGACGTTGTCCTCACGCCGGCCGCGGACCTCGTCTTCTCCGCCGCCGCCGTAGGTGTCCTCCGTCGCCAAGTTAGGGCACGGAAGATCGAACTTCTCGGCCTCCAACTTCGCTCCGTCTAGTAGTTCTTCGTGTGGTAATTAAAACTCACTTTTTACCGTCATTTCTATCTGATAAATTCATCCTTCTTTAACAAAAGCGGTTTCTAGATATCCAAAGTTGAATCTATCTCTTTCTGCATCTCATACTATTCCTAGTCTATTCACTTATGCTTCTCTACAAGTTAGATTCCTCACTTGTACTTATTCTTGGATTCGTACAAATCTAGAACCAACTCCCATCAAATAAGTGAATGTCTTCGCGTTATGAGGTCAATATCTTCAAACTGATTTATCTTCAAAATCTTCTGAGAATGCATATGACCTCTTCCCCTTCCCTCGCACCTCTAATGCTGTCACAGGTACATGTCCGTGGGAGAATCCCTTGGTTCTCATAGTCTGCATTCGTTTGCAGAATTCTTACAGAGTCACATAAATTCTCCTGAAGCCAGTTCTTTTCTGACCAGCCGTCGGAAGCCTTTGCAAGTACTGAAGCCTTTCAGGTCAAGCTTCATGGATACTAAGAAGTCAGCAAGAAAGGGTGGCAGACAGCGCCGTGGGAATACTTCCAAGGATTTGCCACCAGATTTGCACGAACTATACAAGACAGACCCCGAGGAGTCTTATGGTGAGCATAGGAATCAAATCCAATGGATTCCAAGATATTGGGTAGAGAATGGTTCAAGTACAAATTCGTCACAACAGAGTATGCTGAGAAGAATGCCATCAAGCGACCCTGGGGAGATATTCTATACAAAAATCTTCCTCCCAGGTCAAAGACTGAAGCTATTGAGCAGGGCTTCTATCCATGCATGGTTCGTGGACCACAACCAGAGAACGCTGACCCTTCTTCTCTGCTGTGGTGTCGCAAAGACAATTTGTTCAAGCACAACTTCCAGTTCACGAAAGATTCTACTGCGAAGACCAAGAAGGCATTTGGACTTGACTTCAACCCAGGTCCATCTGCTCCTCGGGAAGATGGCACACGTGAAGCCAATGAAAACAGGACTGGCCCCTTCTACAACCTCGACGGCCTCATCACTCACATTGCTATTCAAGGAGCGAATGTGGATCATTCTGGTGATGATGCTGACACTAACGATGCACCAGCTCCTCCTCCTAAGTCGCAGAAGCAAAAGAAATCCAAGGCTTCAAAACCGACTGTTGCACCAAAAGCTTCTTGAGTGAAGCCATTGGTAACTGCCCCTCCTGCTCCAAGTAACAATTCTAAAGATCTCTCTCGCATCTCCAAGAAGCGAGATAAGACAGAGAAGAAAAATGTTCAAAGTTCTGGTCAAGCCCTGACACCTGCTGCTGTTCTGAGGAACGAAACCGAAGCCATTGATCTGTCAACAGATTATGATTGCGGTGATGATGCCCTTGAGCAGCTCATTAAGAGCAAGCAAGAGGCGGAGATCTTCAATGATCTGCCCCTCTTCGATGTAAACATTCTGGATAACTTCATTGATGAGTTGTTTGACAACCCAGATCTCAGTTTTGATGATCTTCAGCTCCCAATTGGCATCAGCGTTGCTTTTCAAGGTGCCATTGCTCCTGAGCTGGCTCTAGCTCAGCGAATTGTTGAAGTGAAGAACAAAATTGATTTTGAAAAAGATCAGTTCTAGAAGCACATGGCCAAGCTCAGTGTGGCTGATGTTCAGAAATTCAAACTGATGTTGAATGACCTCAAGGATGCTTTTCGCAAGATGTGTGAAGAAGCCAAAGGTTCACGCGAGCGCATGAAGAATCTTGCTGCCAAGTGTGTTGAAGCTTACAATGAAGCTGAGAAGCGCAAGGCACTTGGGTGTCCTGGCATCGACCCCAAGCTGGCTGCCAAGAAAAAGAAGCCTACTGTGGCCCAAACTGAAGCACCAAGGCGGGAAGAACCTCACATTGTCTTCCCTGCCAGCATGACAGGCTCAAAGCCTAAGGTTCCCACAATGGCTTCAGAATAGAAGAAAACCAAGGCAGCTGAAGCCGAAGCCAGAAAGCGCAAGCTCAAGAACACCACTGATGATGCACCACCCACCAAGAAGAGAAAGACCAAGAAGAAAGATCGGGCTGCTCCCACAGAGCCCCTTGTTGTTGAGCCCATTGCTTTTGCTCCTGCCTCCAAACACCAAGAGCGACAGTTGATAGTTCATGAGCCTTCTTCCACAGAGGCTCCTGAAGCTAAAGAAGTTCCAGCCGTTGACCCCACCACGGCTGAAGACATTGGTCCCCAAGAAAATGTAGAAGATGATGAAGTCCTTCCTTAGATCGAGCGCCCCAACGGTATCATCGCCTGTTCTCATGAACAGTGAACTCATTAGTATTGGTCATCCTTTGATGCCAATCTCTCAGGATGCCTCATGGGCTGATCGCCCCCAACCGGAAACCCTAAGTCAAGACTCACCCAGTACACCCCGTCCTCCACCAGCGCAAGTGACCAGCCCAATGGTGAATGACGATAATTACATGGAGACTACACCATTACCAAAAGCGTCACCCGTATTCAAACGGCTTCGCAAAGGCCTAAAGCCATCTGTCTCTATGACAACCATCACAGAAGAAGCTTCAAACCAATCCAGCTCAGTGGCACGTCAAGTGTTCCCTGAAGAGAATCCCTCCGTGACGGTTCCCACGTCTGAAGCCAATGTTCCTGAAGACAATCCGGTTGCATCAGCCGATGAAAGACAAGAAGAAGAACGTGTTGCTACACCCCCTACCAACCAAGAAGTTGTTCTCGAGGAAAACGTGTCTGTGCCCGACCCTCCAGCTACTCAAGTGGAGGTTGAAAATCCTGAGGCGTCCACCAACAACAACACTAAAGCCAATGACGCTGTCATGGCTAAAGATAATGTGGCGCCTGCAATGAATACCATGCATGAAGCCAGTGATGCACCTGCAACAAATGTACAGCCTGACGCCCTTGCCAATGCCACTACTCTTGTTCCGCCACCAAGGCCACATACTATTGACCAAGCATTTTACCAAGCAAGCTTGTCACTGTCAGATGGCCAATTCTAGTTCCTCTGCCTGCTCTCGGACCTCAGTTTGATTATCATGTGGAGCACAGGCCTCAGGTTCAGAAGCCAAAACCAAGGCTGCCAAGGTTTCCAGGTACTGCATCTGCGTCAGGATCATTTAATGTCAATAGCTTCATTGCACACAATACGTTCTTTGATAGCGCCAAGAACCCATATTCCAAGCCAAGAATATCATCTGATCGGTTCTGGAGTTATCAGCAGCGCAGCTATTACTCTTGTGTTCTATATAATCAAGGGCGCATATTTCCTCATATGCGTCTAGATTCCGAAGCCATTGCTGGCCTACCCTACTTAGAAGAAGCCCTTGACTGTTTCCGAGATGCAGGCCTTCTTCAGTTTGTGACAGACAAGGAGAATTGGAATGAAGAGCTTCTGCTGCAATTCTATGCCACTCTCCACATTCGCGGCTACAACAGGGATCCAAAAACATGGGTCCTTGAGTGGATGACAGGCAATGTCCATCATGAAGCCAAAGCTCTTGACCTCATCGAGCGTACTGGCCTATCAACTCCAGGTGAACTCTATGAACCTGGTTGTCAGCTTCACCGCAATGCGTTGGAAAGCATCTTTCAGAAACCAGAGCCCAATATGAGCCAAATGCTGAGTATGATGAAGCCTCTGCCACATGATGCTGAGTATCCCAAGGAATTCTTTGTTGAAGACCTAGAGTATCTGCCCCACACCGTCTATCACATCATCAGGCGAACTCTATGGCCCATCAAAGGACGTTCTTCCTCAGCAAAGCTATATGGCGCAATGAAGACATTGGTCTTCTATATTTTAAATGGCATCAGCTTTAATGCTCTGGATTTCTTTATTCGCCAATTTGCTGCATCTGGCTTAGAAATATTTGGTCTGAAATTCTATGCTCCATGGATTATGCGACTGATCAAGCTTCACTCTGTTGTTCACTATCATCCCTCTGCATGCAATCATCTCATATTTCTGCAAGAGGTTGATATGTCCATCGAAGCCATCTACCCAGAGCTTACCAAGGAAGCAATTTATCTTCACAATGCAGATTGTCAAAGTTTCTCTCAGCATATTG
Organism: Triticum dicoccoides; assembly: GCF_002162155.2. NCBI lineage: Eukaryota > Viridiplantae > Streptophyta > Magnoliopsida > Poales > Poaceae > Triticum > Triticum dicoccoides. Next base: position 556,340,705 of record NC_041393.1, on the reverse strand, counting down.
AAGGTGTTCATGCTGCTTCTCGTGTTTATCCGCTAGTCGGCAACACTCGTCGTGCACATACTGAAGCCACAGAAAGCACTATTGCTCCAAGGCCTCGGAAGCGATCTCGTGTGCTCAATGACCGAGAGCTTCTCGTGGCCTTGCATCAGAAACACGACAAGCATCACTATTGGCTTAAGTGTCAAATGCAAAGCCTCTTGGTAGATGTCAATCGCATTCGCAATCTTGCCACCAAGAATGCATTTGTCACTCATGAAACCTGTTGGAGGTCTTGGAAGAGTTTGACATTACTCAGTGCTGAAGCTGATCTTCAAGACGATGGCTTCACCGAAAGATTCAAGTTCGACACCACTCCTCCTAGGAATGCTGTCTTGCATCGAACTCCTTCCCTTGAAGATTCAGAATACTCCTCCTCCACGGCGACTGTTAATGCCAGAGTCCTTTATGACGCCGATGATGCTACTTCACCACCTCCAACTTCGACGCGTCTCGACACTGCACCAAGTTAGTCTGCACCACCAAACCTCAACAACGACCCTGCTGCTTCACCTACTCCTCATGGGAACGACTAGAAACTATGTCTTCAAACCTTTTTGGTCCTTACTGACAAAAGGGGGAGAAGCATATGTTGATAGTCTTCAAGCGGGTCCATATGGGTGGTTGCTATACTTTTGCCTAGTGATTACAACTCTCGTTTTTGATACAGTTGGTTCTTTGAGTTGTAACACTTAAACTTGATGGTCGTCTGCTACTTTTTCTGCTATTCTGTGATGCGACGATAAATTCCGCATGTGCGGTGATAAATCCCGCATGAAGTCATTCCGCAGACGTCCATCTTTCATTATGCATGTCATTATTCCTGTATATTTGTTCATGCATGATGTATTGTCTTCATATGGTGAAGAGGATCTCCACAAGTACAACCTGCCATGTGCATTTGCATTCCAACGCAAAACATTTATATGCACATCTTCAGGGGGAGCCTTTTTGCCACCTATGAAGACAATATCTTAATCCTTTACAATTTGACATACTTTTATACCCATTGAAAACTTCAACTAGTTTGTCATCAATCACAAAAAAGGGGGAGATTGTAAGAGCATCTAGTGCCACCCCTAGTTGGTTTTGGAGTATTGACGACAAACCTGGTTGAGGGACTAATGTGTTTGTGAGAATTGCAGGATAACACATGTAGTAGTCCCTCATTGATTCGGTTTACCTACCGGAGATGACCCCTAAAAATGTGTGAAGACATTGAAGACAATGGTGGTCTATGAAGCTATTCACGTTGAAGACTATGACATGAGAAGACATCGAGTGAAGACTATGGAGTGCGAAGACTTAGTTGTTTTGTTGTTTCTCCTTTTTCTTTGTTGAGTCATAGGAACCACCGCACTGTTAAGTGGGGTCCAACTGAACAAAGTCAGAGTGACTGAAGTGATGCTCAACCAAATCCTATGTCTTCGAGCGAAGACAATGAGAGAAAATATTATCCAGAGTCGGATGAGTCAGCTTTACTTGTAGCCCAAGTCAAGCTGTCGCGTGTGTTTGAAATCTGACCGTTGTGACACGTGTCAGTTCCTTACTGACCCAGGGTCATTTCGGACAAATCGGTCGGGTTGCCCAGTGGCTATAAATAGCCCACCCCCTACACCATAAATTGGTGGCTGCTCAGAGTTAGTACACGGCTTTTGTCATTTGAGATCAACCCATCGTCGAAGCTTTCGAGAGAGAATCCTTGCGAGCACAAAGCCCAAACCAACCAGAGCCCAGAGAGTGTTTGGCATCACTGAAGTCTTTCTGTCCGCGTGATTTGAAGACTTGTTACACTTGAGGACTGTGAATCCTCCAGCCAGTTAGGCGTCACGTTCTGAGCATCCAAGAGTCATTGTGGATTGCCGGTGAACAAAGTCTGTGAAGGTTTGGATGTCTACCTTGAAGACTTACCAGAGTGATTGGGCGGGGACTAGGTGTCCTTAGCTCAAGGGGAATAAGGTGAAGACGCGGTCTTCTGAGTTGAATCTCAGCCTCCCTAACCATACGTACAGTTGTCACAGCAATTGGAACTGGTCGCACAAATCCCTGTCCTCCTGAAGCTACTGGATCTATCTCTCACTTCTCCTTACTTATAGTTTGTCTTCGTGAAGTCATTGCCTGCTTGCATTACCTTTTTGACTTAACTGTGTGACTACCTATTCTGATTGGCTTCATACTATCTTCCATCTTGATCTTTACTACCTAACTGCTAATAGTCTTTGTGCTTTCACTTCATTGAATACTTGACTATGGCTTGTCTAGTGTAGTCTACCTTCCGCTGCATACGAATAGTGTCATTTCTATTGTCTGTCTTTGAAACTCCCATGTTTTGAAGACTTTCATAAAAATCGCCTATTCACCCCCCCCCCTCTAGTCGATAACTAGCCCTTTCAGTTACTCTGTTCTTTATAAACTTAATACTCTAGATGCATGCTGGATAGCGGTCGATGTGTGGAGTAATAGTAGTAGATGCAGGCAGGAGTCGGCCTACTTGTCACGGATGTGATACCTATATATACGATCATGCCTAGATAATCTCAATAATTATTCGCTTTTCTATCAATTGCTCGACACTAATTTGTTTACCCACCGTAATACTTATGCTATCTTGAGAGAAGCCACTAGTGAAACCTATGGCCCCCAGGTCTATCTCTTATCAGATAAGCTTTCAATCTACTTTTATTTGCATCTTTACTTTTTTCTATCTATATTATAAAATACCAAAAATATATTTATCTTATCCTTCTCTATCAGATCTCACTTTCGCAAGTGGCCGTGAAGGGATTGACAACCCCTTTATTGCGTTGGTTGTGAGTTCCTGTTTGTTTGTGTAGGTGCGTGGGACTTTTGAGGAGCCTCCTACTGGATTGATACCTTGGTTCTCAAAAACTGAGGGAAATACTTACGCTACTATTGCTGCATCACCCTTTCCTCTTCGAGGAAAACCAACGCAAGCTCAAGACGTAGCAAGAAGGATTTCCGGCGCCGTTGCCGGGGAGGTCTTCCCTCAAGTCAAGACATACCAAGTACCCATCACAAAATCATCTCCCTGGCATTTACATTATTTTCCATTTGCCTCTCGTTTTCCTCTCCCCCACTTCATCCTTGCCGTTTTATTCGCCCTCTCTTTCCCAATCTCCTTTCTCTTTCTCTCGTCTTTTTGTGTGCATGTTTTCCCTTATCACTTTGCCTAAGAACACCGACCTTCATCTTAGAAGGTTGGAAGAGATTGAATCAAACGTTAGAAGTTTTATGACTTTACAATTTGAGCATAATAATTTCTTCAGAAAAGAGCTTAAAGAACAAAAAAGTTTTATGGGGTTTATGAACAAAGAGCTTGATGATATGTCTAAATAATTTTATGGTTTGAACTCTCAAATTGCTTAGCTTGAAAATTCTATAGCCCAAATTTCTGATAAGCAAGCTACCTTAGTCAATAAGATGACTGCCAAACTAGAAAAGTTAAATGAAAATAATGATGAAGATCTTAAAGTTATTGATGTGTCCCTTATTAGATACTTATTTTGCAATATGAATCTTAATAATGATGGGACTGGAGATGAGTAAACTTTAGTTAAAAGGCGTCCCAACGATTCGGAGTTTTTAGATCTTGATGCTAAATTTGGTAAAAGTGGGATTGGAGAGGTCAAGACTTTAAATAGCATTGAACCCACTATCTTGGATTTTAAGGAATTTAATTATGATAATTTTTCTTTGGAAGATTGTATTTCCTTGTTGCAATCTGTTGTGAATTCTCCTCATGCTTATAGTCAAAATAAAGCTTTTACCAAACATATTATTGATGCTTTGATGCAATCTTATGATGAAAAACTTAATTTGGAAGTTTCGAGAAAACTTAACAATGAGTGGGAACCTACTATAAAGATTAAAATTAAAGATTATGAGTGTTATGCTTTGTGCGATTTGGGTGCTAGTGTTTCCACGATTCCGAAAACTTTATGTGATATTCTACGTTTCCATGATCTTCATGATTGCTCTTTAAATTTGCACCTTGCGGATTCCACCATTAAAAAGCCAATGGAAGGATCAATGATGTTCTCATTGTTGCAAATAGGAATTTGATGCCCGTAGATTTTATCGTTCTTGATATAGATTGCAATCTTTCATGTCCTATTATTCTTGGTAGACCTTTCCTTAGAACGATTGGTGCGAATATTGGTATGAAGGAAGGGAATATTAGATTCCAATTTCCACTAAGGAAAGGCATGGAGCACTTTCCAAGAAAGAAATTAAAATTACCTTATGAAACTATCATGCGAGCTACTTATGAACTGAGTGCCAAAGATGACACTACTTAGATCTATCCTCGCTTTTATGCCTAACTAGGGGCATTAAACGATAGCCCTAGTTGGGAGGCAACCCAATTTTATTTGTGTTTTTTATTTTCGCTTATGTTTAGTAGTAAATTTTGCATCTATCTTCTGTTTAGATGTGTTTTTATGTTTTAATTAGTGTTTGTGCCAAGTAGAACCTATAGGATAACCTATGGTGATAGTTAATTTGATTCTGCTGAAAAACAGAAACTTTGCACGCATGAAAATAATTTTAGTAATTCACAGAAACGTTCTTTTGCGTTGATTCTTTTTGCTGTAGATCAATAGACAAATGAACCAGGACTTCCTATTTTGGTAGGATTTTTAGCATTCCATAAGTATTCAAGAGTTACAGATTGCTACAGACTGTTCTGTTTTTGACAGATTCTGCCTTTCGTGTGTTGTTTCCTAATTTTGATGCATCTATGGCTAGTATGTAAGGGTATGAACCATACAGAACTTGGAATACAGTAGGTTTAACACCAATATAAATAAAGAATGTGTTCATTACAGTACCTTATGTGGTGGTTTTGCTTTCTTGCACTAACGGTGCTTATGAGATTTCCTGTTGAGTTTTGTGTTGTGAATTTTTCAAGTTTTGGGTAAAGATTTGATGGACTATGGAATAAGGAGTGGCAAGAGCCTAATCTTGGGGATGCCCATGGAACCCCAAGATATTCAAGAATAGCCAAAAGCCTAAGCTTGGGGATGCCCCGGGAAGGCATCCCCTCTTTCGTCTTGGTTTATCGGTAACTTTACTTGGAGCTATATTTTTATTCGCCACATGATATGTGTTTTGCTTGGAGCGTCTTGTATGATATTAGTCTTTTCTTTTTAGTTTACCACAATCATCCTTGGTGTACACACCTTTTGGGAGAAATTCACTTGATTGGAATTTATTAGAATACTCTATGTGCTTCACTTATATCTTTTGGGCTAGATAGTTTTTGCTCTAGTACTTCACTTATATCTTTTAGAGCATGGTGGTGGCTTAATTTTGAAGAAATTGTTTGCCTCTCATGCTTCACTTATATTATTTTGATAGTCTCTTAGAACAGCATGGTATTTGCTATGGTTATAAAATTGGTCCTAGAATGGTGGGCATCCAAGTTGGGTATAATAAAAACTATCATAGGAAGTGAATTGGATGCTATGATCAATCTAATACTTGATAATTGTTTTGAGATATGGAGGTAGTGATATTAGAGTCATGCTAGTTGGGTGATTATGAAATTAAAGAATGCTTGTGTTGAAGTTAGCAAATCCCGTAGCATGCACGTATGGTGAAAGTTGTGTAACAAGTTTGAAACATGAGGTGTTCTTAGATTGTGCATCCTTATGCGTGGCCGTCGGGGATGAGCGATGGCCTTTTCCTACCAATCTATCCCCCTAGGAGCATGCGCGTAGTGCTTGGTTTTTGATGACTTGTAGATTTTTGCAATAAGTATATGAGTTCTTTTTTTACTAATGTTGAGTCCATGAATTATACGCACTCTCACCCTTCCATCATTGCTAGCCTCTTCGGTACCGTGCTATGCCCTTTCTCACCTTGAGAGTTGGTGCAAACTTCACGGGTGCATCCAAACCCCGTGATACGATACGCTCTATCACACATAAACCTCCTTATATCTTCCTCAAAACAGCCACCATACCTACCTATTATGGCATTTCCATAGCCATTCCGAGATATATTGCCATGCAACTTTCCACCGTTCCGTTCATCATCATGACACGCATCATCATTGTCATATTGCCTTGCATGATCATGTAGTTGACATCGTATTTGTGGCAAAGCCACCATGCATAATTTTTCATACATGTCACTCTTGATTCATTTCCCATCCCGGTACACCACCGGAGGCATTCATATAGAGTCATATCTTGTTCTAGTCTTGGGTTGTAATTCATGAGTTGTAAATAAATAGAAGTGTGATGATCATCATTATTTGAGCATTGTCCCCAAATAAAAAAAAGAAAGGCCAAATAAAAAAAGGAAAGGCCAAAAAAGGCCTAAAAAAGGGGGTAATGTTACTATCTTTTTTCCACACTTGTGCTTCAAAGTAGCACCATGTTCTTCATATAGAGAGTCTCATATGTTATCACTTTCATATACTAGTGGGATTTTTTCATTATAGAACTTGGCTTGTATATTCCTATGATGGGCTTCCTCGAAATGCCCTAGGTCTTCGTGAGCAAGCAAGTTGGATGCACACCCACTAGTTTCTTTTGTTGATCTTTCATACATTTATAGCTCTAGTGCATCCGTTGCATGGCAATCCCTACTCCTCATGTTGACATCAATTTGATGTGCATCTCCATAGCCCATTGACTATCCTCGTCAATGTGAGACTTTCTCCTTTTTTTGTCTTCTCCACACAATCCCCATCATCATATTCTATTCCACCCATAGTGCTATATCCATGGCTCACGCTCATGTATTGCGCGAAAGTTGAAAAAGTTTGAGATTATTTAAGTATGAAACAATTGCTTGGCTTGTCATCGGGGGTGTACAAGATGGGAGCATTTTTGTGTGATGAAAATGAAGCATGACCTAACTATATGATTTTGTAGGGATGAACTTTCTTTAGCCATGTTATTTTGAGAAGACATGATTGCTTTGATTTGTATGCTTGAAGTATTACTATTTCTTATGTCAATATGAACTTTTATTTTGAATCACTTGGATCTGAACATTCATGCCACAATAAAGAAAATTACATTGAGAATTATGCTAGGTAGCATTCCACATCAAAAATTCTGTTTTTATCATTTACCTACTCGAGGACGAGCAGGAATTAAGCTTGGGGATGCTTGATACTCCAACGTATCTATAATTTTTGATTGGTCCATGCTATTATATTACCCATTTTGGATGTTTATGGGATTTACTTTACACATTTATATCATTTTTGGGACTAACCTACTAACCGGAGGCCCAGCCCGTATTGCTGTTTTTTTGCCTATTTCATTGTATTGAAGAAAAGGAATATCAAACGAAGTCCAAACGGAATGAAACTTTCGGGAGCGTGATTTTTGGAACGAACGTGATCGAGAGGACTTGGAGTGGAAGTCAAGAAATAATCGAGGCGGCCACGAGGGTGCAGGGTGCCCCCCTACTGGGCGCACCCCCTGTCTCGTGGGCCCCTCGGGCGTCCACCGACCTACTTCTTCCTCCTGTATATACCCATGTACACTGAAAACATCAGAAGCAACCACGAAAAACTATTTCCACCGCCGTAACCTTCTGTATCCGCGAGATCCCATCTTGGAGCCTTCGTCGGCGCTCCGCTGGATGGGGAATCGACCACAGAGGGCTGCTACATCAACACCATAGCATCTCCGATGAGTTGTGAGTAGTTTACCACAGACTTTCGGGTCCATAGTTATTAGCTAGATGGCTTCTTCTCTCTCTTTGAATATCAATACCATGTTCTCCTCGATCTTCTTGGAGATCTATTCGATATAATTCTTTTTGCGGTGTGTTTATCGAGATCCGATGAATTGTGGGTTTATGATCAAGTTTATCTATGAGAAATATTTGAATCTCCTCTGAATTCTTTTTTGTTTGATTAAGTTATCTTTGCAAGTCTCTTCAAATTATGAGTTTGGTTTGGCCTACTAGATTGATCTTTCTTGCAATGGGAGCAGTGCTTAGCTTTGGGTTCAATCTTGCGGTGTCCTTTCCCAGTGACAGCAGGGGCAGCAAGGCATGTATTGTATTGTTGCCATCAAGGATAAAAATATGGGGTTTATATCATATTGCATGAGTTTATCCCTCTACATCATGTCATCTTTCTTAATGCGTTACTCTGTTCTTTATGAACTTAATACTCTAGATGCATGCTGGATAGAGGTCGCTATGTGGAGTAATAGTAGTAGATGCAGGCAGGAGTCGGTCTACTTGTCACGGACGTGATGCCTATATACATGATCATGCCTAGATAGTCTCATAATTATTCGCTTTTCTATCAATTGCTCAACAGTAATTTGTTCACCCACCGTAACACTTATGCTATCTTGAGAGAAGCCACTAGTGAAACCTATGGCCCCCGGGTCTATCTCTTATCATATAAGCTTTCAATCTACTTTTATTTGCATCTTTAATTTTTTCTATCTATATTATAAAATACCAAAAATATATTTATCTTATCATATTATATCTATCAGATCTCACTTTCGCAAGTGGCCGTGAAGGGATTGACAACGCCTTTATTGTGTTGGTTGCGAGTTCTTGTTTGTTTGTGTAGGTGCGTGGGACTTTTGAGGAGCCTCCTACTATATTGATACCTTGGTTCTCAAAAACTGAGGGAAATACTTATGCTACTATTGCTGCATCACCCTTTCCTCTTCAAGGAAAACCAATGCAAGCTCAAGACGTTGCAGGAGACAAGGCTCGAAGCAATGGAGCAACAAGTTTTCAAGTGCCAGGAGATGGTGGAACGCGGACTCGACGCCAATCACATAAGGATCACGGAGTTCACCAACAACCACAAGCTAGATGTCAAGAACATTGGGGAGACCATCTTCAAGCTTCACGAGAAAATTGAGCACCTCCTGGCCCAGATCTATGACCTGCAAAACCAAAACTGTGAGTATGAATATAGATTCAAGGGGATGAGTTTGGCTGCAGATTTGAGGATCCCGGAGACTCGATCATCCTTTTATGATGGTGAGCCTATGCCTTGGAAAATGGACGACAAGCCTACATCATCAACAACTCTACCATCACCACCTCCAAAGAAAGAGACATAAATACATGGGTATGGGCACTCCCCTTGGCAACTGCCAAGCTTGGGGGAGGTGCCCTGGTATCGTATCACCATCACACTCCTATATTTATCGTTTTTCTTAGTTCGATCCTTTTGGTAATATCTTGATCTGTTAGAATAAAGTTTTAGTATGATTTAGTTTTGAGTTTTGCTTTATGATCCTTTTATGTAATCGAGTCTGTGAGCCATATATATAATAAAGATCAGTGTTGAGTCATGGGCTTGATTATCCTGTTATGATCTTGAGGGAGTTAAAGAAAAAAGAGAGAATAAAAAGAAATAACGAGATCATATTGATCTTATGGAGAGTAATGACTTCACATATAAAGAGTATGATGAATAAAGATTGTTGAGAGTTGACAAACATAGTTTTGGTCTTCGTTGCAGTTAATAGGAAGTAATAAAGAAAGAGAGGTTTTCACATATAAATATACTATCTTGGACATCTTTATGACTGTGAGCACTCATTAAAATATGACATTCTAAAAAGTTGGTGTTGGACAAGGAAGACAACGTAATGGGTTATATTTTCTTATATCCGAAATAAAGTATATTGTCATGGATCATCCAACATTTTGAGCTTTCCTTACCCCCTCATGCTAGCCAAATTCTTTGCACCAAGTAGAGAAACTACTTGTGCTTCCAAATATCCTTAAACCCAGTTTGCCATGAGAGTCCACCATATCTACCTATGGATTGAGTAAGATCCTTCAAGTAAGTTGTCATTGTTACAAGCAATAAAAATTGCTCTTTAAATATGTATGATTTATCAGTGTGGAGAAAATAAGCTTTATACGATCTTGTGATATGGAAGTAATAAAAGCGACAGACTGCATAATAAAGGTCCATATCACAAGTGGTAATATAAAGTGATGTTCTTTCGCATTAAGATTTTGTGCATCCAACCATAAAAGCACATGACAACCTCTGCTTCCCTCTGCGAAGGGCCTATCTTTTATTTTTGTCTTATGCCTTATGCAAGAGTCATGGTGATCTTCAACTTTCTTTTTTGACATTTTATCCTTTGTCAAGCACATTATGTTGGAAAGATCCTTATACATATATCCAATTTGATGTAAGTCATCATGAACTATTATTGCTGACATTACCCTTGAGGTAAAAAGTTGGGAGGCAACACTATAAGCCCCTATTTTTCTCTATGTCCGACTAAAACTCCATACCCATAAGTATTGCGTGAGTGTTAGCAGTTGTGAAAGACTAAATGATAGTTGAGTATGTGGACTTGCTGAAAAGCTCTTATATTGACTCTTTCCGATGTTATGATAAATTGCAATTGCTTCAGTGACCGAGATTATCGTTTGTTAGTTTTTAATGAAGTTTCTGATTCATACTTGACACTGTGAATAGATTGTTACTTTATCATAAGAAATCATATGACAATATATATTTATACATGTTGCTCTTTCAAGAATGATCATGATGCCCTCATGTCCATATTTTATTTTATCGACACCTCCATCTCTAAAACATGTGGACATATTTCTCGATTTCGGCTTCCGCTTGAGGACAAGCAAGGTCTAAGCTTGGGGGAGTTGATACGTCCATTTTGCATCATGCTTTGATATTGATATTTATTGCATTAGGGGCTGCTATTACACATTATGTCACGATACTTATGCCTTTTCTATCTTATTTTACAAGGTCTACATGAAGAGAGAGAATGTCAGCAGTTGGAATTTTGGGCTGGAAAAGGAGCAAATATTAGAGACCTATTCTGCACAACTCCAAAAGTCCTGAAACTTCATGGAGGCATGTTTTGGAATTAACAAAAAATATTGGCGAAAGAATCAACCAGAGGGGGCCCACACCCTTGCCACGAGGGTGGGGGCGCGTCCTACCCCCCTGGGCGCGCCCCCTATCTCGTGGCCCCCTGGCAGGCCTCCGGTGCCCATCTTTTGCTATATGAAGTCTTTCGCCCTGGAAAAAATATGAAGGAAGCTTTCGGGACGAAGCTTCGCTGTCTCGAGGTGGAACCTTGGCGGAACCAATCTAGGGCTCCGGCGGAGCTGTTCTGCCAGGGAAATATCCCTCCGGGAGGAGGAAATCATCACCATCGAGCCTCTCATCGGGATGGGGTCAATCTCCATCAACATCTTCACCAGCACCATCTCCTCTCAAACCCTAGTTCATCTCTTGTATCCGATCTTTGTCACAAAACATCAGATTGGTACCTATGGGTTGCTAGTAGTGTTGATTACTCCTTGTAGTTGATGCTAGTTGGTTTATTCAGTGGAAGATTATATGTTCAGATCCTTAATGCATATTAATACCCCTCTGATTATGAACATGAATATGATTTGTGAGTAGTTACGTTTGTTCCTGAGGACATGGGAGAAGTCTTGCTATAAGTAGTCATGTGAATTTGGTATTCGTTCGATCTTTTGATAAGATGTATGTTGTCATTCCTCTAGTGGTGTTATGTGAACGTCGACTACATGACACTTCACCATTATTTGGGCCTAGGGGCATGCATTGGGAAGTAATAAGTAGATGATGGGTTGCTAGAGTGACAGAAGCTTAAACCCTAGTTTGGATGTTGCTTCGTAAGGGGCTGATTTGAATCCATATGTTTCATGCTATAGTTAGGTTTACCTTAATTCTTCTTTCATAGTTGCGGATGCTTGCGAGAGTAGTTAATCATAAGTGGGATGCTTTTCCAAGGAAGGGAAGCACCCAAGCACTGGTCCACCCACATATCAAATTAGCAAAGTAACGAACGTGAATCATATGAGCGTGATGAAAACTAGCTTGACCATAATTCCCATGTGTCCTCGGGAGCGTTTTCCTTTATATAAGAGTTTGTCCAGACTTGTACTTTGCTACAAAAAGGATTGGGCCACCTTGCTGCACCTTGTTTAGTTTTTTTGCTTGTTACCAGTTAGAAATTACCTTATCACAAAACTATCTGTTACCGATAATTTCAGTGCTTGCAAAGAATACCTTACTGAAAACAGCTTGTCATTTCCTTCTTCTCCTCGTTGGGTTTGACACTCTTACTTATCGAAAGGACTACGATAGATCCCCTATACTTGTGGGTCATCACTTCTCCTGCCTCAGATCTGGACCTCCGCTGCGGCTCGCATCCTGGACCAACAAGGGCCTAGATTGGGGGTCCCCGGACGACGTGTCGGCACTGTAGAAGCATATCAAGAGCATGGTAAACAAGGACATCACCCTTGCTAATGTGATTCAGGTGATGCTCATCCTCCGGGCTCTCCCTTGCCAGCGACGGCCTCTCAAAATGTGGGAGTTCAATCCGGAGGGGCCATGGACTCTGCAGCACTTCTATGGCACGACGCACAAAAAGATCTGGAAGATGCTTTTAAGAAGAAGAAGACGTGGCCACGGACGTCCGACGACACCGTCCTCGACCGCAACAATCCGGCATCCCCAGTAAGTATCATTCTATCGAACACTACTTAGCTTGTCAATCTTAAAGAGGGGTCCTAAGAATTCCATCTCCTGAACAAGACTGTATAAAGAAGGCCGAGCAGATTAAGTGTCCAGCCCCGCTCCCCAAAAACCCAGCCAATCCTTTGTTAATGAAGATGTTGGTCCCGGCACCCTATCAGGCGCCGGCAAAGAAGGAAAAGAAGAAGAAGAAGACCAAGGAGGCCCAAGGCGACCTCCCTCCTGAAAATACTTCGGGCGCCGTGTCCGGAGGAACCAAAGCTCCTTCCTCCAGCGAGGAAGATGAAGACGAGGACGAGGAGGTTGAGGAGGAGGAGGAAGTAGAGAACCCTCCTCACAAGGGGAAAAAGAGAGCAGCCTCCAGATCTGGAGCAGGCGGTGTGCAAGAGGGGAAGGGTATCCCTTTTCGATGACTCGGATTCGGGCACCGAAGTCGTTCCCAAGCACCGCCCCCGCACCAAGCCCTTGCCGAATAGTGAGTTTCCTAAGATGTCTTATATACATCTAATTATTTTTATAGATTATAAGAATAATATTAAATTTCATATCACAGTCCGGCCCATGACATTCCTCAAGGATCGTCGTCATCGGGGATCTTTCGCCGGACAAGATGGAGAGCGAGATGCCTCCACGAGCTTCCTTGCCTCCTAGGGCAGACGATCCTGAGGTGTCGTCCCAAACGACTTCTCCGGGCTCCGGAGAAGTACGGGAGAGGACCAATGCGGCACCGGAAGCTGCCGATAACATGGAGGGCGCAACCCCTATGGAGACCGGCCATGGGGGTCCTGGGTCATCCGACCCTCAGCTGGATATTGTTCCGGAGACCCAAACAGTTCCGGAATCGGATCGGCAGCCACCTCTGCGGGAGGTGGAGACGGCGACCTCTACTAGTGCAGAGGTGCCGAACAAGATGATGGATGCACTGCAAGGTGCATCCGTTTTGGAGGAGCACCGTACCTTAATGGGTACGGTGGTTGAAAAAGTTCAGTCCGCCAGGAGCGGACTGGATGAAGCCTTCACGAGCCTACTAACAGGCTTCGAGGAATGCGATGTAATGTATTTTAGTCGCTTTTCATAACAAATCCATCTATATATAGATAGTAGCCCCTAAGACTCTATTTGGCCAATGAAGGAGGGTGAACAGAGGGTCTATAGGTACCCGTAGTAAATAACAGCCTCTTTGATAAACATCAAGCTTCACTATTAGCAGCGACCGCTCAGGCCGCCAAAGTTTCCGAACTGAAGCGAAAACTGTAGCTGGTCGATGAGGACAATATCCGGATTAACAGGCGGCTCGATGAAGCGCAAGGTATATTTCAAGTGTTCCATATTCCATTGAAGTAGTTTTCAAATGCTTAAGTGAATCTCACGCACTGCTATATGCATAATTGCAGATGACGCTGCTGAGGTCAAGACCCTCAGGAGTGACCTTGCCCGCTCTAAGGAGCAGGCAAGGGTGAGCAATGCGGACACCGAGAAAGCGGCTGCCTATTTGAAGGATGAACAGGCCACCCGACGCTAGTTCGAAGAGCGTGTATCCAAGATTGAGCAAGAGCTCAAGGACGCAACCCGCAAGTGCGAGCTCCTCGAGGAGGGGAACAAAGCGAAGGCTGCCGAACTCGCCAAGTCCCTTCAGGACGCCCAAGAGGCGAGGTCCGAATCCTGAGTGGCCTGCGAGGAGCTTCGACAGGCCGGACAGATAGCGGCTGGTAAGCCTTTTATTTTACAATCTAAGTTTGGCGATCAGAGGTATGCCTTACTTAATCGACTATGGAGTTCTCAAGAATCCTTTGCGGATCTACCGAAGAGCACCGCTGACGCAGCGCAATTCTACCAGGCCCAAGAGGGGCATCCAACGGAGAAGCTATTCTAGTCACAATATGCAACGCAAGAGCTTTCGACACTGCTGAACGACCAAATGGCGCAATGGGCCGAGTTACACAAGATGTTCGGATCAGCCATGAAAGAGGTGATACTCCGGCTGTGGCCTGGTGAACCCATTCCGAGCAGTTATTTTGGCCTAGTGCGGCGACTTATTGATGTCGTGCCCTGAATTGATGCTATCAAACGGTCGGTGTGCATAGAAGGTGCACAGAGGGCCTTCGCCCGTGTAAAGGTGCACCGGGCCAAGATGAAAGCCGTCGTTGTCGCGGTGGAGGGTCCTCCTGAAGGCAAGGACCACCGCACGCCGGAGCATTATTTAAACGACATACTAGAGGGTGCTCGTCTGATAGAGGGTCAATGTTCAAAGGACATCATATTCGAATGAATGTATTCAAATGACCCGATCGTGTGTATTATAAATATTTAAGGCTTTGTAATATATTTGCACCTTTATCTGAAATTGATTTCCTCCTGTGCCGCCGTTTTTTGTATACCTAAGATTTTTCCAGTCGTCGGCTTCGACCCACGTAGATGCTACGTCGGTGTTCGAAATGGCACATGAACACTCTTGACCCAACGTCTTGGTCCGTGACGAAGGTGTCAGTGCATCGAACCAGGCAATCGGACTATACGGCTTTACTGCTCTCACTTAGCCATAGGGTTTTCATGATGGGGCTATAAAATAGCCCCTGGTACGTATGTGACTATCAGAATGCGGATGCATTACGTATATGACTGGAAAAACAGTCCTTCATTTAAAACGGAAAAATCGCTAAAGATATAGTAAGTCACCGAATGGCTAACCAGCTCTCGCCGCATCATGACATTAAGTTTTCGGCTTTCTCTACTGAGGTGCTTGACCGGATGAACTAGAAACACAATCGTAGTAGTTCTCCCTTTACTACCCTAGCCGAACAAACGAACCGTAAGGTAGCAAACACAGGAGCCGGGCAACCCAACTATTGACCAAAGACATGATTCGGAGCCGATGCATATAATGCCAAGCTCGGGACGCCGAAGTGTGCTACAAAGCTGTTCGGGCTTTCATTTATCTGCTCATAAGTGACCGTACAGAGCCCCTGGCAATGTATGTCGAGGTATGTGCGACAACTGGAGAGATGGACTACAGTTTTATAAATAAAGTTGATACCGAAAAAATTGTCACTCCTAGAATCTGATTGATACGTCAAGACGTGATCTTACTAAGGGTACCATAAGCACCAAAATTATTTTACATGCTAGGGGTCTAATAATAAGGAGAAAAGGTCAGTACAGGTCCTTTTCAATAAGGTTTGGTACGTTGGATGTCCTGCCACATGTCTACACCGCTTTCGTCCTGTAGAGAGGGGTTCCTTGAAGGAAACGGTCTTCTGTTTAGCGTACGGAACCGGGATCAGAGTGAGTCCTTGTAAGTCCGTAGGATACATGGGCTCAAATACACCTGTGGTAAAAAAGTAAGTGAAAAAAGGTGGAAGATCATATAGGGTCGAGCCGTACTATGGACCTTCCTGTATTGTGCCTTCGCCGATGCCCAAGGTATTTTGAGTGCGTAATGATGCATGCGCGGTACGAATTCCGCGGGTGTACGCGGCGATCGACAGAGGCAGAACTGACCACTAGATGTATTTGAGCCCATGTATTTGAGCCCACTAGTCTAGCTCTGGATGACTCTTTTAACAAAGTCCGACGGCTTGATGACCGACGAGGTGTGCAGCTTAACTGGGCCGCTCTGTACCTCGGCTACGAGAGCTGCAGTGTGCTCCTCTGTGCGGAGGGAGCGTTCTGTGTTTCCATTGACTATTATAACACTGCGTGGACTGGGCATCTTGAGCTTTAAATAAGCATAGTGCGGCAACGCGTTAAATCGAGAAAAAGCGGTCCGTCCAAAAAGTGCGTGATAGCCACTTTGGAAGGATACGATATTGAAGATCAAGTCTTCACTACGGAAGTTGGCCGGCGAGCCGAAGACAACTTCCAACGTTACTGAGCCCGAGCAGCGGGCCTCTACGCCAGGTATTACTCCTTTAAAGGTAGTTTTCGTGGGCTTGATTCTTGACGGATCGATACCCATTTTGCGGACGGTGTCCTGATAGAGCAAGTTAAGGCTGCTGCCACCATCCATGAGGACTCGCGTGAGATGGAATCCATCGATGATTGGATCGAGGACCAAAGCTGCCGATCCTCCATGACGGATACTGGTCGGGTGGTCCTTTCAATCGAAGGTGATCGGGCAAGCCGACCATGGGTTGAATTTTCGGGCGACCGGCTCTACAACGTAGATGTCCCTTAATGCACGCTTGCACTCCCGATTGGGGATGTGTGTGACATAGATCATATTCACCATTTTGACCTCGGGGGGAAATGCTTCTGCCCCCCTGTGTTCAGTTGGCGAGGCTCTTCATCGTCGTCCTCACTGGGCGGCCTTTTCCCCTTGTGTTCGGTGTTGAGCTCGCCGTCCAGTTTAAACACCCAAAAGTTTCTATTGGTGTGATTGTCAGGTTTATCGGGGATGCCATGAATCTGGCAAGGCCGATCAAGTACTCTGTCCAAACTAGATGGACCATCTTTGTTTCCTTTGAATGGCTTCTTCCACTGACCGGATTTTGAGCCACTGAATCCGACGTTCACCGTCGTGTCTTCTGTATTGTTTCGACGCTTGTTCTTGTCGCGTCGTGGTTTGCCATTGCCGTCCCTGGCTTCAGAGGTGCTTGGGTCGCTGGTGCTATTGCTTCTATGAACGAGATAACTATCTTCTCCCGCGCAAAAGCGGGTCATAAGTGCGGTAAGGGCTGCCATGGACTTCGGTTTCTCTTGGCTGATGTGTCAGGCGAGCCACTCATCTTGGGCGTTGTGTTTGAAGGCTGCGAGGGCTTCGGCGTCCAGACAATCCACAATCTGGTTCTTTTTAATTAAGAACCTGGTCCAGGGCTTCCGGGCTGATTCGCCGGGTTGCTGGATTATGTGACTAAGGTCATCGGCATCCGGAGGCCGAACATAGGTACCTTGGAGTTGTCTCTAAAGGCGTCCTCCAAGTCTTCCCAACTTCCAATAGAGTTTTCTGGGAGTCCATTCAGCCAATGTTGTGCTGGTCCCTTGAGTTTTAGTTGGAGGTACTTGATGGCATGTAGGTCATCACCGCCGGCCATGTGGATATGGAGAAGAAACTCTTCAATCCATACTGCGGCATCTGTGGTGCCATCGTTTGATTCAATGTTCACGGGTTTATACCCTTTTGGGAACTGGTGCTCAATTACCTCATCGGTGAAGCATAGAGGGTGCGGCTCCTCTGTATCGGGTAACATCATGACGCAATTTGGATGGAGTCCGTATGCAGTTTTTGGCTCGTGTGAGGATGTGTTTATTGCGCCAGGCCTGATGGTTGTATTCTCGTGCTGGTGCACGCCCTCATGATCCATAAATTGATCTAGTATGACCGGCTCTATTGTCCAGGTCCTGTCGCAGGTCATGCGTGTGTCCTGCGGCCACTGCTTCTCTGCCTTTAGGGCAAGGTGGCGCAGGTTAGTGTTCGGCTTGCTTTGCCGCTCTGTCCTGACCACGAGGTGGTTGGTCAGGTCCGTTAGTCATGTTATGCGCTGTCGGTATAGGCTCTGGGAACTCATCGTTGAATTGGGAGAGAAACTGGCACTTTGGGTAGCTCTTAGTTGGGTGCTCGAGACCGTACCCCACGGCTGCCAGGACATTAGTCCATCTGTCATTGAGTAAATCCTGATCGGCTTGAAGTTGTTGCCGCTACTTTTTCAGGTTTCTTGTTGTGGCTATTAGCTGGCGCTTAATGCGCTCTTGTTTGAGGGGGTCCTCTGGTACGATGAAGTCTTCGTCACCCAGGCTCTTATCCTCTTCGAAGGTCGGTAGGTAGTTACTATCTTCCAAGCCCTCGTCCCCGATAGGATCATCAGGGTTGACTTGCCCCTCTTCCCAGTCATTCTGTTCGGATGATGGCTTGACCTGGGCTTCTTGGTCTTCGGTGTTATCCGGGGTATTATTGTCTCCGTTGCCGGTATTGTTGTCTTTTTCGCGGCGTGATTTTGATCGGCGCTGCTGACATCGATGCTTCGTAGGTGCTTCAGCAGGTTCATCCTCTAGACTCTTCCCGTTGTCGTCGTTATTCTCTTTGGGTGTGTCCACCATGTATATGTCGTACGAAGAAGTGGCCGTCCAGCGTCAGGTAAACGGCGGGTTCTGGCTTTGCTCTTCTCCGGTATCGTCGTCCATGCCGTCGATGTCTTCGGAAGCGTAATCAAGCATGTCGGTTAAGTCCTCAACAGTGGTTGTGAAGTGTGTGGTGGGTGGGACGTAAAATTCCCCGCTCTCAGCCCCTAGTGTGGGCTGGGCGTAGTTCGGCAGTGATCCTTCTGTAATGGCGAGAGACCGCATTAAGCCTAGGGCCTCATTTAAGGGCGAGGTTTGGAAAGGGAAGCGAGAGTCTGTGGAGCGGGACGGGACAGGAGTTCCCCGGCCAAGCTCGTATAATACAGACCTCGAGAGTTCGGAGCTGGTGTACGGAGGCAATTCCAGCTCGATGAGGATAGAGGGAGTTTGGAGTGACTCCGGGATGACCAGTGGCACGATCCCCTTCGTATCTCCGGTGTTGAGCACTATGGCTGCGGAGAGTCCGGCGGGCTCTAAACTCCCGTCTTCGGACTCGGCGCCGAGTTCCGGATCTAAGGCCGGAGCTGCGATTGGACCGCGAACCCTTGGAAGATCAAGTCTCCTCAGATATGAGCGATGTAGTTTAGGTTTCCAAAACTGATCTGATGACCAGGGGCGTAGCTATCGATGTGCTCCAGATGGCCAATCGAATTGGCATGCAGTGCGAAGCCGCCGAATACGAAGATTTGGCCGGGGAGAAAAGTCTCCCTCAAGGTGTTGTTGTCGTGGATAGTTGATGGAGCCATCGATCCTTCTGGTGACGACACAGTGGAACTTTCAATGAAAGCACCAATGTCGTTATCAAAACCAGCAGATCTCTGGTAGGGGGTCCCAAACTGTGCGTCTAAGGATCGAAGGTAACAAGGAGGCAGGGGACACGATGTTTACCCAGGTTCGGGCCCTCTTAATGGAGGTAATACCCTACCTGCTTGATTGACTTTGATGTGTATAGGGGTTACAATAGTTGATCTACCTCGAGATCATAATGGCTAAACCCTAGATGTCTAGCATGTATGATTGTGATCCTCTTTACGGACTAAACCCTCCGGTTTATATAGATACCAGAGGGATCTAGGGTTGTACAGAGTCGGTTACAGAGAAAGGAAGGTACATGATCCGAATGCCAAGCTTGCCATCCACGCAAAGGAGAGTCCCATCGGGACACGGGGAAGGTTCTTCCATCTCGTATGTTCATGGCCCATCAGTTCGGCCCATATCACATAGCCCAGACGCCCGAGGACCCCTTAGTCCAAGACTCCCTCACCCATCGGTGCCCTTGTGTCTGTCCCTATCTTTAGCCATTCTATGGGATCTGCCGTGAGATCACCACGACAAAGTGCATGCAAACAACTCGAAATACAATCCAATTTTAGCATACAAAAGTCATACAAATCATAATTTGTTTGAATAACACGACAACTTTTGCGCGGCCCTATTCCGAAATTCGAAACTTATCTTCTTCGTCAACCTAGGAGCGGCACGCGACAATGACGTTCTCAAGGCTAAGATCATCCCATAATGCACATCGCCCGACGATGTTTCTACAAGGTACCGGGTTGGGGCCGTCGAACTGCTGGATCCGAGCGGTGTGGTCCTAGGCGAGGATTTGCGCCCATAATGGTCGTTTGGCTAGAAGTTCGGATGCACCCTCTCCTCCGGCGTCCGACCTGCACGAAACCGGCAAATGGCGTGTGCAAAGGCAATCGAACCGGCAACGGGGACAAGCGCCACCTGAAGACCCCTGACTCACAATCCATCCCATCTGTAGACGCGTGTCCGGCGGCGTCGGGATGTTGCAACTGGCGAGCATCTCGGCTTCATGGACTGTGATGTTGCGCAGTCGTGCCATGGGTGCAGAAGAGGAGGTGGGATAGGAGGGCTAGGGTTTGTCTTGCAGTGGTGGCGGCAAATAAGGTTGTGGAGGCAAGCGGCGAAATGGGATGGGTGGCTGCATATATGGCAGGGGGTGGGTTGTGGCGTTAACCCACCATTAATGGGCGACGGCGATTCAACTACATGTGTACGAAAACGCGAGAAGTCGCTATGTGGAAACAACAGGCGACACTAATTCAATTTTGCATAACGGTGGGTCCCACATGTCAGTCACAAACTGTGTAGAAAACGGCCGGTGACACGAAATCAATAATGCATGCGTCGTAGTGGTGGGTCCCACGCGACTGTGCAGGAAACAACCTATCATGTGAATGCATGTGGTCGTACAAGTCGCTCCCATGCATCGGTACCGGGCGAGGTAACGGTCAATGGATTTGACCCGACGGCAATGCATCGATTGGTCTTTTGTGAGGTGGAGGTGAGTAGAGGAGGGCAAAAGTGAGCGATGTTAGATGAGCGGGGCAAGAACTAAGGAAGGAGGAGCATCAAAATAGAAATCCCTATCTCATAAGGGGAGTCCACAAATTTTCATGCCACTCTCTCCACTCAATTCTTGCCTATTTCTGAAAATCTCAAAGGTAATGAGAAGGTGGATGAGGCCATACTGCTGTATTTGAGTAGACCACTTTTGACTAGTGAATCTGCAAGTAAAGGATAAAGAGTGGTAACATGTGAAAACCAGTACCCAATAAATCACAGGATCAAAAAATAAATAAATAAAATGCCTTCATTCCGGCAGGGTTTACCAGCCGGCACGAGTATCAACAAGACAAATAAAAGCCAAAATCGTCAAAACTACATGGATCAAGTGGCTCTGAGCTGGCACATACATATATTTGTGTTAGCTACATAAAGGTAAGTGATCAATCCATGAAGTAAACTAAATGACGATCTCCTGGCTTTGCTCTGTATCTTCTCTCGAGTCTTGACAGAGAAATGACCGAGATCGCAAAAAGAAGAAAAGAACAGAGAGGACTAGTACACTAGGTGGATTCGAAAATGGAAATACCGAGAAAAGAAATCATGTCGCGCAGGGTGGTATAATGGTTCAGGCGTCGCATGTGTTGGCCTTGTCGACTCCCGTGGCGGTGACCTTGACGTGGGTGCAGACAGTCATGGTCTTGTTGTTCTTGCCGGAGTACTCGATCTTGACGTCGGACATTGTGACGCCTTCGCAGGGCTTCTTTTCGGAGCAGAGCAGGCTGACGGCCTCGGGGGTGGCGGAGGTGCCGGTGATGTTTTTGAAGGTAACGTCCTTGACGGTGACCCTGTCGGCGTCGCCCTTAGAGGTGCAAAGTTTGTTGGGGCAGTACTTCTGGTCGATGATGATCGGGTAGCCCGAGTCGTCCATCTCGATGTTCTCGTAGTGGATCTTGGATGCTACGAGGGGTGACTTGGCGTCCTCGTACGACTTGATGCGGAGGCCATTGGTGGAGCCCTTGAGCACGCAGTTCTTGACGGTGATGTCGGTCACGTCCTTCTCGTCCTTGTACCTCCCGAGGCTGCCAATGCTGATACCATGGCCTGGGCCACAGGTCACACCGCTGATGTTGACTTGTGTGGAGCCGGGGCCAATGGAGATGCAGTCGTCGCCAACGCCGATGGTGGTGTCGATGATGCTGACATTGGACGAGTCGCCCATGTGGATGCCGTCGGTGTTGGGGCTGTCCCCGGGCGCGTTCACCTTCACGTCCTTGACGGTCACGCCCTTGCACTGGAAGATGTTCATGTGGAAGAACTTGGAATTGATGATAGAGATGCCTTCGATGAGCGCGTCGTCGCAGAAGTCCAGCACCAACGACTGCATGGTACATGTATGCATGCACATTTACGTACATACGAATAGCATTCCTTGCATTGATACTAAGCAGAATGCGCGCACGAATACTCATACCTACAATTAATTATTACTGTATAATGTTATGCACGCGTACGTACGTTTGGCAATATCTTGCAGTTGTAGTTCTTTTGGCAGCTGTTTTTGGTCCAGACGGCCTTGCCCTGACCGTCGATGTTGCCTTTGCCGGTGATTGAGAGCTTCTTCACGCGCATGATCTCGATCCAGTTAGACTTGAACTTGGCCAGGTCGTTGGAAGCTAGCAGGTTGCCTTCCAGCTTGATGTTGAGTCCGTCGCCCTTGCACGGCCCCGTGAAATTCAGAGCTCCAGTCAGGAAATCACCCTTGGGGATGATGATGGTCGGGTTCCCGGTGCTACCGCATGCCGAGGCCCATGCCTCCTCCACCGCCTGCATGCAATTGCAATGCAATCCACCACATGATCCATCGATCCATCATCATTCTTATATTCTCTCTCCTTCAGCACCTACGTACCTCGGTGCAGTCTGTTGTGCCGTCGGGCTTGGCGCCGAGCTTGGTGATGTCGTACTCCCCGCCCTCACCGGACGCCGCCGGACCGGACGCCGCCGGACCATCTGCGCTCTCCTTCTTCTCCGCCTTGCCTTTGGCAGCATATGCCGCGCTCACCACCGCCAGGAGCAACAAGACTCTCATCGCAACGTTCCTGAACGCCATTTTGGCTGTGGAATCCTCCACGATCCTTGATCCTTTTCAGGCCAGGAGCTTCAGAGCCCAACCTTATATACACATCTGTTCAGGGGCGACAGGTGTTTGGTTTGATTATTCGCTATGCTCATGGCATGCATGCTCATTTGCTATTTTCAGGTTGTGGTTGCCAGCTAAACCGGATTGCTGTCCACTGGTTATTTTAGGATCACCTTTGCTACTTTGATTCCATGTTGCTTTCTCGTATTATCTCTCTCAAAAAAAAAGCTCCATCTCATACAGTACATGGGATACAACACCTCCCCAACATTTCATCCCAAATAAGGTGTTGTAGGCATGGGAAATGAAAATAAAAATGAGAAGAAAAACTAAACTATAACATAAATAGGACAATCACATATAATAAAAAGGATGCGAATTGGTCGAGAGGATGGCTCTCCTCTCCACCCTCTTCCCTCTCCCCCTAGCGGCGTCTCCGGTGTGTGGCGCAGTCCCGGCGGCGCCCCTGCCTTGTGCTTCCTCCTCCTCCCCCTCCCCCCCCCCACGCACGCCTCCGGGCTCCGCTCCGGCGTCGCGCGCAGCCCCCCTGCTCTCTGGCCTCTCCTCCTCGCTCTGTCCTCATCGCCCCTCTCCGGGCTAATAAGTTCTGGGCTCTCAACTCGGATGGTTCCGGCTTGGATTCTGAGGCCCCTTCTCCCCTGCCTCGCCCGGTTCCGGCGTGCTCCCCCCTGGGGCTGTGGTGGCCGCTCGCCGGCACAAGTTCGCGCCCGGTGGGCGTGGGCGGCCTTTCTGGCCTTCCGTGGAGGAAGATGGGTGGCGCCGCGTCGCGCGTGGGCGGCGGCGTGCTTCGTGCTGGTCCCCGCCTGCGGTCCCGCTGCGGTCTGCGTCGGCATCGGCTTCGTGCTCTCCAGTGGGTTCTCGTGCTGGCTCGCCCTTGGGTGCGGCCTCCGCTGCTCTGGCGGCTCCGGCGCCGGAGCCAACCCTAGATCTAGGATCGGGGGAGGCGTTGGTTCCCCCTCCTGTGGCGCGGGCCCCGGTGGGTGCTGCTGGGCCTGGTGGGCTGGCCTCGGCCTTGGTTCTAGCGTCCTATTCTGATTCCCCCTCCCTCCCTTCTTTGGATCCTGGGCTGCGGGCGGCCCAGGTCCAGCCCACCCCTCCTGTAAGGCCATGTACCGATTCGGGCCTGGCTCGATCGGGGTATTTATGGGTGCGGAGGGGTGCGGTTCCCCCATTTCTATGGTTTCCTGCATCCTCCTCAGATCTGTTCCGCCATCGTCTCCCCATCCGGCGCTTCGTCACATCTGTTCCTCCTCCTCCCCTCTCCCCCTCCTTTGCGGTGGTGGCGGCGATGGACCGCTCCCGTGCATCCTCCAGTGAGGCGGTCTCCGGGCAGAAGCGGGGTCGCGGCGGTTCTGGTGATGTGGACGTGGATCTGGAGTACGAGGCGGCTCTTCGCACGAAGCTCCAGGCCTCGCTCGCTCCGGAGGCGGGGTCGGCGGCGGCGTCCGCTGGCGTGTCTCCCCGCGCCTCTGGGTCGGGCCCGTCGGCGCCTCTCCCCCTGCATCTAGTGCTCCTTCGGTTTCGGCCGATCCCTGGGAGGTGGCGGCGGCGGCCATTAGGGAGGGTTCGTCGGGGCCCGCCCTGGTGTCCCCTCCGCTCGGTGCTGCTCCCCGGGGCGGCGCTCCGGTGCGGGCACTGGCTGGGGGTAGGCCGACCCGCTTCTTCCCCCGAGGCGCGCCGGGGGCTCCGGTTCGGCGTCTGGTCGGCCCCGTGGCGGGTCAGGGTTCCGGATCTGGGCCTGCTTCGTCTGGGGATGGCCTCCTCCCTCCTCCTCCTCGTGGCGTTGGTCGCATCCCTCCCCAATCCCAAGTTTCCACCCCCATCCTCACTTGCTTTGCGTGTCATCGCCCTGGCCATTTCCAATCGCGCTGTGATAACCCTCCTTTCTGCCTCATCTGTAGGGAAGACGGCCACCTAACGGTGGACTGTCAGAATCGTGTCAAGCCTCCTGCGTTTGTTCATTATGGCACCGGTCTCCCTGGTTGTTCTTTCTTCACTCTAGATAGGGGGATCCCTGAGGCCGCTCCCATCCCCTCTCTATCCAATGTTGGCATTATTTCCGTCCAGGCTAAACGCATCTCTCCACAGATCCTTCTCGATGAGCTTAAGTTATGGGATGAGGGTGGATGGGATTGGCAGATCCGCCAACTCTCTGAGTTTGAATTTGCTGCGACTTTCCCCTCTAAAGAGAGCCTCCGGATGATATCCTCCTGCTCGAGTTTCACGCTGCCTCTGAATCAACTCGTGGTATCGGTCAAAGGTGCCTCTAATGGATCCAAGGCTAGTTCCTCCCTGTCTGACGTGTGGGTGTTGGTTGAAGATGTCCCTCCGAGCATGCGCACCACGGCTTTCCTGATGGCTTTCAGAGTTCTCATCGGTAAACCCATCGAAGTTGACCAAGACTCTCTGGCGATCCTGGGGCCAGCTAGGCTTCGGGTCTAGTGCGTGGACCCCCTATGCATTCATGGCGCCCTCGACGTCTTCCCTGCGGCCGGCGGCTTCCGGCTCCATGTGCGGGTGGAGGGGGCCTCGGGCACGATGTCGCCTCCTCCCCCTCCCCCGCCCCCGGCCTCTGACAATGGCGACAAGAGCAAGGATGGGGATAGCTGCCTCGACGATTCCATGCGCGGGTCTGATCCCCGGTTCACCCAGTCGGAGTGGGATGGCCTCTCACCCGAAGACCAGGGCATGCTCAAGGAGAACGCGCCTGCTGGCAAGGGGGTCCAGGGATCGGCGCCTGATCTGGGCGGGGGGAGGCGGCTGCTGGTGGGGCAAAGGGCACGCCTTTTTCAGCGATGTGCTCCAACCTCCCTGCCCGTCCCGCTTCTCCCTCCCTGTCTGGAATTGAAGATCTTCCCCCGGCGGCGCTCAAAAAGAAGAAGAAATCCTCTGTCAAGAAGTACTCCGCCAAGAGTCGTGCGTCTGGTGATTCTAGGCAGTCCGCGGCTGGGCTTTGCCGCAGGCTCGAGGCTGATATGGGCATGGCCTCGGGCCCGTCCTCTGCTGCGGCTTCTCCCGCTCGTGCTCGCCCCGTTCCTGTGCGTTTGCCTGCGTTCACGGCTCGCAAGAGTGGTCGTGTCTCCAACAGTGGTGAGCGCGTGGTCAACGACCGGGCTGCTCGGCGTGTCGCGGCTCGGGATCTGCCCCCTTCAGGTTCGTCCTCTCCTCCCTCTCCCTCCCCCCCTACGATTTCCTCTCCTGTTCGTTTAGTTTTCCCTTCTCAATCTGATGATCACTTGCTAAATATTTTAAACGACGTGGGCATATGTTTAGACTCTAGTTTGGGTTCTCCTTCGTCTATTCTTGGTATTATTAGGGCGAATGAAACCGCCCAGGCGGATATTGCGAAAGCCAAGGAGGCTAGGGTGGGCTCGGGTGCCCCACTAGTTGTGGCCGGTGGGGACGAGGGGGGAGATGACAGGAGTCATGCTCCTTCGGTGGTTTCTAAACGCGGGGTAGGGAAGGGTTCAAAATCCTGCATGGCCCCGAGCAGGTCGAGTCTCCGTATCAAAAACTTGTCGTATAAATGAAGGCATTATTCTGGAACATTAGACGCTTCTGCGCTAGGGGGCGCAGAGACCAACTTAAGGACCTAGTTCGTTCTGAGAATGTTGATTTTATTGGCCTTGTCGAGACCTTCAAACCTTCCTTTTCCGCTAGCGAACTATCAGCAATTGCTGGGATAGATAGATTTCATTGGAATTTTGTGGCCTCGGCGGGTCATTCGGGTGGTTTTCTGCTTGGCTCCAAAAAAAGGTACTTTTGATTTTGTGGCTTTCGACCATGGCATCTTTTGGGCTAGCATGGTGGTCTCTATTCGTTCTCTCAACTCCCTGGTGGAAATCTTGGTGGTTTATGGTCCGGCTGACCATGCGATGTCTTATGCTTTTTTAGATGAGCTTAGTATTAAGATTGAATCTTGCCAGCTACCCCTATTGGTCGGGGGTGATTTTAATTTGCTTCGGGTTACCTCCGACAAGAGTTCTCCTAACTTCTCGTGGCCCTTGGCTGATGCTTTCATTGCTTTCATTAGGGACATGGCTATTCGTGAGATTCCTAGGGTCGTAGCCCGGTACACGTGGTCTAACCATCAAACCCCCCCCCCTCCCATCTGCTCTGTCCTTGATAGAGTTTTTGTTTGCCCTAGATGGGACCCTTTATTCCCTCGTGCAAGTCTTAAGGCCCTTTCCTGTGTTGGTTCCGATCACACCCCCCTGATTCTAGATGATGGAACGCGCTCTATGGGTGTCCCGAGTTTTCAGTTTGATGCTTCCTAGCTTCAAGTCGAGGGCTTCAATGACTTGGTGGCTCAAAAGATTTTGTCTTTCCTTTCTTCTACGCGTCGGTCTTTTGGCCTGATGGATGATTGGCACCAATGCTCCTATTTCCTGCGTAGATTCCTTAGAGGTTGGTCCAAAAACCAATTTGCTGAGTCAAGGCGTGACAAAGCAAGGCTGGTGGCTCAGATTGGAGTTCTGGACGAATGTGCGGATTTAGCTGGACTGTCCCCGGATGAATGGCAATATCGGTATGGTTTAGAAGAGGCGTTGTTGGGCATTCATAGGCAGGAGGAGTTTACTGGAAACAACGCGGTACTATCAACTGGACCCTTAAGGGGGAATTGCCCACGGCGTATTTCTTTGCTATTGCTAATGGTAGACGGCGGAGATGCTTTATTGACAGCCTTATTATTGACGGTGTCAGGACTTCTGACCCCCTGGTGATTATGCGGCATGTGGTCTGTTTCTTCTCTAACCTTCTAGCGGCTAAACCTGAGCTAGGCTTTAAGTTGGTTGTGTCCTTCTAGCCCCCGTGTGATCAACCCTCGAGCGCTGATAATGAAAGCCTGCTAATCCCCCCTACGGATGAGGAAATTTTTGAGACGATTCGCTCTACCAATTATAATGCGGCTTCAGGCCCTGACGGTTTCTCCATTCCTTTTTTCCGGCAATTATGGCCTCAACTTAAAGGCCTAATTTTGGCTATTACTCAAGGGTTTTGGTTGGGGACTGTAGATATCTCGAGACTTAACTACGCAGTTCTTACCCTCATCCCTAAAGTCAAAGGCGCTGACATAATTTCCCAATTTAGGCCTATTGCTCTTATTAACAACTTTGCTAAGATCCCTGCCAAGGGTATGGCTGTTAAGGTTTCTCCGATCGCTCATCAGGTGATTAGCCCTTTTCAATCTGCGTTCATTAAGGGGAGATTCATCTTGGATGGGGTGCTTTGCCTTCACGAAATAATCCATGACCTTCGTAGCAAGAACACCAAGGCTCTGGTTCTCAAGCTCGATTTTGAAAAGGCTTATGATTCGGTGAGCTGGAACTTTCTTCGCCAAGTTTTGCTGGCCAAGGGCTTTGAGGGCTCGGTGGTCTACCGCCTGATGCAACTTGTTACTGGGGGACATACGGCAGTGGCCGTCAACGGTCAGACTAGTAATTTCTTCGCGAATGGTAGGGGCTTGAGACAAGGTGATCCGGCGTCTCCCTTGATTTTCAACTTCGTGGCTGATGCTCTCTCCCACATTATGTCTCGTGCTGCGGCTGCTGGACACTTTTGTCCTGTTAGTTCTCATCTCATTCCTAATGGCATCTCTCACTTACAATATGCGGACGACACCATCATTATGGTTGAACTTAATGATTATTCGCTACAAGAAATATGTCAACTTGTGACCTTGACTATTGGTCACTGAAAGGTCATGATTTTTCATTTGCGACCTTTTTGTAACCAAAAAGAGAAGGTCAAAAGCTGACGGTCGTTAACTGACTATAGCGACCTTCTCAGTGAGAAGGTCATGGACGTTTACAACCAAAATATTCCTACTGTGGCGTTTTGGTCACTAGCAACCTCCCCAAGCCACGTAGGCATCCAACGTGGCAAGCTGATGTGGCACAAGATTCAGCCCGGTCCAATTCGGTTTTCTACATGGGCCTAGCCCAACAATTCAGCCTATTTGTGTTTTTTTGTCTGTCAATTTTTGGTTGGGTTCATGGGCCAAGCCCAATATTGCAGCCTTTTTATTGTTGGGTTGTGGCCTTTTTGTCTAAACGAATTTAGTTTTTCTTTTTCCCAAAAGAAGGGTCCACTACTTAGATGGGTCCCAGTTGTCAGGTTCTATTAAAGTGGGACCCTTTTGGTAGCATCATATTATTCAGATTACAATTTGACAATTTGACAGAAATAAATAACCATGTTTAAATAAGAACAGACAGAAAACACAAGTAATATTTCAAATAACAACAGCGAGAATCAATCACAGTCATACAAATATACTGGGCTCCTTCTGTCATGACACAGTTACAACACAGATACAAATACAATCAGTCACACAGATATAGGGACAATCACAATGAGAATTGACAATCAGCACAAACTGGGCTCCTGCTCCAGTCAGATGAAACTGTATGCATGACTAACTACGCGACCATAGTCGACTAGGCTACCTTCGCTACACTAGGACAGCAATAGAACTATCATCATGCCTTCGGCCGTCGCCCTGTTACATGAATCAGAAGAGAAGAATCAAAACACTGGAGCCAATATATTATGAACAGAACATTCAAAAAAAGGACAAGTTCTTTAGAAAGATAACACAAATTCAAAAATAGAGCACTTTACTCATAGCATGCAGAGTATCATTATTAAGTTCATAGGGTTTATAGTGCCTGGACTTATTAGAGTGGTAGCATATCATCATATACATCCGTATGTTGTAGCCCATTTGAAATGTCTAGAAAGACTTATATTTACGAACGGAGAGAGTAGAATGTAGCATGCGATAAAACCAAAGGATTAGCCAACAATAAAAGAAGGCACTTAATTAGTTCATTACATTTAGTTAAAACTGCTTCTATGAAGCGTAGGACTAAACCATTTAGTTAACACAGCAAGAAGTGCCAAGGAGCATAGTATAGTACTGCACTAAAAGCACCAAGAATCTTCTGGACCAACAACAGAAACAACCAAGAAGCACTCATTTTTCAATTCATAGGGCTAAAAATATATTTATCAGAACGGCACTGAAATCAACCTATTTATCTATCATCACAAGGTCAGTATGCTTGATAAGCCCATTATGAGTTGCCCTACGGTAATGCCACAGATGAGACAGAGGACGCACACATTGCTGTAGACATTGGCAAGATAGGAACCACCAAAATGGTGCTTGCCATCTGCAAGGAGAAAGCAGAATACCAAAAAGGTTAGGAAAACAATATAGAATGATAAAACAAAGAAGAGATGCACCCACTCATTAGAGAAGTAGCATACCCAAAAAATGTGAAGCACAAATGGCCACCAAGAAAGCATATTGTTGTATACATTGACAAGATAGGAACCAACAAAATGCAACAGACTAAAACCAAACTTTATACAACAGGGAATGATTTGCAATAACCAAAAGATTTTGCACAACAAGCAGTAAATAGGTAGTAGATATTGACACCCATGACATAGGACCAACATAAAAAAAGAGCATCGGTGTAGAACAGGCATATAATCAGTGTAGTCAGCAAAAGATAGGGGGAAGAGAAATTGAAAAACCCAGAAAGAGCATTCATATATGAGGCACTAAGCTGTATGAACCAAAAGACTATTGACATCAGCTACCAAAGAAATGGCAGTTGGCACCACACATATCGGACGACCACATGAAATAGCTAGAACAGACTGGTCGGCCATAGCAAACATGGTAAATAGAATAATGCACATATTGTAGAAGACACCACCGGCATGGATTCTAAGAAATGGATTGGAAGAGCTCAGGAAACACAATGTTCCTGGTCTGAGAATTAGTAGTACCATCTTCATTTTCAATCAGGATTTTCAAAGCCTTTTTTGAGGTCACACGCGACACTGCTACATAAAGCTGGCCATGCGTGAACACAGGTGCATTAAAGTATAGATCAACACTGCATAACACATGTCCTACAATATTTTGACTCCTACCTATTTTCTTATTTTACAAAAGCTTGCCATGCATGTATAGATCAACTTTATATTGTGAATACACAGGTGCATTAAAGAATGAAGAATACATCGACACATAGCACGAACCATGGACAAACATTGGTATGTAACCTGTCTACTCAGTAGGTGCCAATTTAGATGCACTGAATCGACACCAACTTGGGCGAACTGGTGGTATGTGCAGAAACAGCGAAACATTGCAAAAGCTCCTCTTTTCCCAAATTGTGTGGTGAGGAACCAGCCTATGCCCCCAATTCGTCCTGTGGAGGCAATTAGCGGCAATGACTTAAGCATGACCCCAGTTCCCCACAGCTGATTACCCTTGACTCATCTGAATTCTCCTAACAAGGTAGAAATTGGCAGGTCTATTTGGAGGAAAAAAGGATCTACTAAAATCTAGCTTACTAAATATTGGTCAGATCGCAGGACTGTGCGCGCACACCGCAGATCCAACAGATCACAGCGTGAGACAACAGGACCCAAGTCTAACTAAACCGTGCAAACAAGAGGGAGATGGGATCGGAGGAGACACATTCGCACCTAGCCGGAGCCGACGATGATGTTGTTGATGGGGATGAAGATGAGCTTGACGAAGAAGCCGACGAACCACATGACGACGAACCCGACCGCCGTCCGCGCCGCCACCTTGGTGAACTCTGCGCGCCGAATCAGCGTCAGATCTGGCGAAAGAGGAAAACAAACCGGATTCGGACGAGCAGGTGCGAGTCTTTGGTCCTTACCCTTGTGGTCGGGCTTGTGGCAGCGCTTGACGAGGCGGACGCTGTCCTTGGCAAACTCGCGGAGGGGATCCACCACAGAGTCGACGGCGTCCATGGCTGCTGCCGGCGGGAAGGCGAGATCTCCGAGCCGACGATGACGACGAGGTCGCGCGCGTGAGGGGAAGGGAGGGGGAAGCCAACGGGCGAATGGTGTGCTATTTGGATTTGTGCTCTGGATCTGCGAGGAGGGGAGGAGGAGGCCCGACGGTG
>NC_041393.1:556260980-556308405 GCF_002162155.2 Triticum dicoccoides | reverse complement strand
GTCGTCGTTGGTCATTGCAGGTCAAGAGCAGCGATGCTTGGGGGGAGGCCGACGGCGGGGTAGGAGTTGGGACGGCGGAGAGGGAGGTCTGGGTCAGGGAGGGAGATCTGGGCCGAGGAGAGGGAGGCGACACCGCTTGGGTCGGGGAGAGGGAGAGGGAGGGGAGTGTGCTGCACGATGCTAGGGTTTGGTTGGCCAGCATGCGTTTAGGAGACGTTGGATCTGTATGGTGTGGACGGCTCAGATCGGCTTAGGGGGCGCGATCCGTGGGAAGGGAGGTTCTGCCTTCTGACTGGTCCAAGAAATGTATCATTTAAAATAGTTTCTAAGTGGTAAAAATAGAGGGAATTTGTCAAGCAACTGCCAATAATTTTTTCCAAAAATGGCACCAGTAAAAAATATCACTCAAGTTATACAACATTTTCTGGATAATAACCAACTTGTATGCATTTCCGATATTTCTAGCATTTTTTATCCATTTAAACAAAAAATAATAGTTTGCTCGTAGTTTTTTTGTGAAGGACCTACCATATATTTGTTGCAAAATTGTAC
Organism: Triticum dicoccoides; assembly: GCF_002162155.2. NCBI lineage: Eukaryota > Viridiplantae > Streptophyta > Magnoliopsida > Poales > Poaceae > Triticum > Triticum dicoccoides. The sequence continues at coordinate 556,307,853 of NC_041393.1, read as the reverse complement.
CAAATCAATTTTCTAAAATACTACTCCCTCCTTCCATTTATATAGGGCCTAATGTGTTTTTAAGACCGCCTTTGACTATTGACAAGATTAATAGTACATGACATGCACAATGTGAAAGTGATATCATTGAAAGCTCCTTTCACACACGAATTTAACGGTGTGCTTTGTGTAAGTTGCATGTCATATATTATTGCTCTAATATTTGGTCAAAGTTAGCATCGAAAAACACATTAGGCCCTATATAGATGGAAGGAGGGAGTAGGACATATTCAATGCACAATTGACCAAATGGTTGGGTGTAAAAAAATTTGATCCACCTCTCGTGAAAAAGACAAATTTCCGCAGATTCAGTTGGAAGCGTGTCAAATTTGAACTGTAACTACCTCGTAGTTTGCCCTTTATTTTTTACAAAAATCATTTCTAGGTACATAAGTATCTATTTAATCAGAGAAACACCAAAAAAATTCCAAGATTCAACCACTAGCTAGAAACGGTCATTCCCGCCGTTTTGACCGCATTTTGAAACGGGCATAAAAAATTCAAATAAAATCAAAATATTGGGAAACCTTCGCATTGTTTCATTATTTGTGGCCAAGTTTCCAGGAAAAGTAATAAACTTGTAATAAGGCAATTATTTTAAAAAAGTGTTCTCAGAAACGAGCTATCACGTGTGGAGATCAATGGCTTTCAAGCCAAATGATCAATCTTATGGCCACATTCATGACATAGTTTGTTCAAATGATCTCATATTGTGCACAAGGGTGCATCTTGGAATGACAAACAATGTTCCCTAAGGAAGTTTTCGTTTTCTTTGGACGAAAAAACCATTTTCCATTTTTCGAGTGCCCAAAAGGAGGGTTTTTTGTGAAGGACCTCCCAAATAATTGTTGCAAATTTGGACCAAATAAATTTTCTAAAATACAAGGATATATTTAATGCACAATTGACAAAATGGTTGGGTGGAAAAAGTTTTGATCCACCTCTCGTGAAAAGACAAATTTCCGCCAATTCACCTGGAAGCGGGTCAAATTTGAACTACACCTGCCTCATAGTTTGCTATTTATTTTTTCCAAAAATCATTTGTAGGTACATAAGTATCTATTTAATCAGAGAAACACCAAAAAAAATTAAGATTCAACCACTAGCTAGGAACGGTCATTCCCGCCGTTTTGACTGCATTTTGAAACGGGCATAAAAAATTCAAAAAAAATCAAAAAATTGGGAAACCTTCGCATTGTTTCATTATATATGGCCAAGTTCCTAGTAAAAATAACAAACTTGTAATACGGCAATTGTTTTAAAAAAGTGTTATCAGAAATGAGCTATCATGCGTGAAGATTCATGGCTTTCAAGCCAAATGATCAATCCTATGGTCACATTCATGGCATAGTTTGTTCAAATGATCTCATATTGTGCCCAAGGGTGCATCTTGGAATTACAAACAATGTTGCCTAAGGAATTTTTCGTTTTCTCTGGACGAAAAAACCATTTTCCATTTTTCGAGTGCCCAAAAGGAGGGTTTTTTGTGAAGGACCTCCCAAATAATTGTTGCAAAATTGGACCAAATCATTTTTATAAAATACTAGGCCATATTTAATTCATAATTGACCAAATGGTTGGGTGTAAAAAGTTTTGATCCACCTCTCGTGAAAAAGACAAAATTCCGCCGATTCAGCTGGAAGTGGGTCAAATTTGAACTGTAGCTGCCTTGTCGTTTGCTCTTTATTTTTGCCAAAAATCATTTTTAGTTACATAAGTATCTATTTAATCAGAGAAACACCAAAAAAATTCCAAGATTTAACCACTAGCTAGGAACGGGCATTCCCGCCGTTTTGACCGCATTTTGAAACGGGCATAAAAAAATCAAAAAAAATCAAAAAAATGGAAAACCTTCGCATTGTGTCATTATATATGACCAAGTTACCAGGAAAAACAATAAACTTGTAATACGGCAATTCTTTTAAAAAAGTGTTATCAGAAATGAGCTATCATGCGTGAAGATTCATGGCTTTCAAGCCAAATGATCAATCCTATGGTCACATTCATGGCATAGTTTGTTCAAGTGATCTCGTATTGTGCACAAGGGTGCATATTGGAATGGCAAAAATTGTTGCCTAAGGAAGTTTTCATTTTCTTTGGACGAAAAAACCATTTTCCATTTTTCGAGTGCCCAAAAGGAGGTTTTTTTGTGAAGGACCTCCCAAATAATTGTTGCAAAATTGGACCAAATCAATTTTATAAAATACTATTACATATTTAATACACAATTGACAAAATGGTTGGGTGTAAAAAAATTTGATCCACCTCTCGTGAAAAAGACAAATTTCCGCCAATTCATCTTAAAGCGGGTCAAATTTGAACTGCAGCTGCCTCATAGTTTACTATTTATTTTTTTCCAAAAATCATTTATAATTACATAAGTACCTATTTAATCATAAATACATGGTTTGGTGGCGATACGTCGAGGTTTGGGCGGTGGCCGAGGCCCCCAACTCTAGAGCGCGTAAACTCGCATGCCCGCCGCGTGGTCACCGCGTGACCGTGGTGTTGCCATGTGTTATGGGAAGCCTAGGCATGTCTAGCGGGTTGGGCACTCCCCAGGTAGGTGCTAGGAAGAAAATTACAACATAAGATTCTCACGAGGAGACCGATCGATGCTCAAACATGAATTAGCAGCCAGGTGTTTGATTAGAGGTACAGGAAATGTACATGGCTAATGGGCGTGAGTTTTGGCTGAGGATGATCAGTTACTATGAAGATCGTCTTCACAAATTTTCAGCTCAAAAGGAGGAGCCTCGGTGGTACTTGCTTTGCAAACTACCACACTGGACATAACTACGAATGTTGAAGCTCGGCTCAAAATAATGAATGGATTGAGCTGGCATTTGGTGGAGGATGGTTATTTGGGCATAGGAAAGCATTGTAGAAAATGGATACTATTTGGACATGCCAAAGTGGTACTTCCTTCACAAACTGTTGTTTTGAACAGAATAGGAAAATGAATATTTCTGAATTATTTTTGAACTAGGCAAGGAAGGTTTTTACATATTTGACGAAGATATGACCCGAAGAATTTATGAGATTTTTTTTGGGAATTTTGGTAATGACAGAAATATTGGTTGCTTCACAACCTAGGGCAAAAACTGCCACATGAACATGACACCTAGGCAAAACTGATGAGGTGGCGCCTAGTCATAGCAACCCACCACAATTTACAAGGCTATGACCATCTATATTGGTCGTTGACAACTAGAAATAAGGCAGCGGACTAGCGCTGTTTGCTTTATGACCTTTTCGTGTAAGGAAATTACGACCTTTCTGACCAAAATGGTCGCAATGGTTTAGGGTTTCGAGCCCCCCGAACAGCTTTTGACCAATTGGTCTGAAATGGTCATAGATCTACGACCAATTCTTCCAGGATCACTGACAGAAGGTCACTAGTTGACATATTTCTTGTAGTGATTCCATCACAAATCTGAAATTTCTTCTTCTATGCTTTCAAGCTTTGTCGGGCCTTAAAATCAACTTCTCTAAGAGCGAGGCTATTGTGACTGGGGTACCTACTATGGAGGCGTAGCGGGTGGCCCACCTTCTGAATTGCTCTCTCGGGTCTTTCCCTCTTAAATATTTGGGCCTACCCATTTCCCCTCTTAAACTGTTGGCTAAGGACTTTGCCCCGGCTGTGTCTAAAGTTGGCAATAGAGTTCTGCTGTGGCGAGGTCGGTACAATTCCCAGGCGGGCAAGGTTGCCCTCACCAACTCCTGCCAAATGGGATTCTACCTGCTGTCCGAAGGCACGCACTCGGGCTTTGATAAGCACAGGGTGCCTTCTTCTGGAATTCTTCCGATAATAAACGCAAGTATAGGATGTTGAAGTGGGATCTCATTTGTAGACCCAAGAACATGGGGGGTCTTGGTATCATTAACACCAGAATCATGAATAAATGCCTTTTGCTTAAATGGTGGTGGAAGATTATGGCACTCGATGACCGCCCAGCTTGGCTCAATCTCCTCAAAGCGAAATACTTCCCCTCCTCCAGCCCTATGTTTGCCCCCGCCTCTGGTGGCTCTCAATTTTGGCGCCAGCTGGTTAGCATTAGGCCGGCTTTCCAGTCCCTTGTGAAGTTCGTCGTCCGTAATGGTAAATCCACGCGTTTTTGGTTAGACTGGTGGGTTGGGGACACCACGTTGGCGGTGGCCCACCCGACTCTGTTTTCGTTTTTGCTGATCCCGAGATCTCAATCTTTGAGATCTCGGCTCAGGGTTGGGTTTTAGATTTCCGGCGCTCTCTTTCCCGTGTAGAGTTGGAAGATTGGCATCGTCTTATTGCCTGCTTCCCCCTGCTCTCGGAGGAAGAGGACTCCGTTGCTTGGCCCCACTCCTCCTCAGGGCGTTTTTCGGTAAAGTCGGCGTATTCAAAACTTATAGCTGGTACCCGCACTGACAAGTTTAAGTACATTTGGTCTGCCCGCATCCCTCCCAAGATCAAGATCTTCTTCTGGCAAGCTCACTGTCGCAAACTTCCAGCGGCTGGCAAAATTAAGAAGAGAAATGGTCCGGACTCGGACTCCTGCCAGCTCTGCGGTACCCTGGAGAATACTGAGCACATCTTTTTCCAGTGCTCTTTGGCTAAATTCATTTGGAGTTTCATTAGACTTTGGCTTGGGACTAATTGGAACCCTTCCTCCTTTGAGGATTTGCGACAGTGCATCAATTCCCTAGCAGGGCGTTCTAAGAGGGTTTTCATGGTGGGTTGGGCTGCGATCTGTTGGGCGCTCTGGACTACTAGGAACAAGTTCACTATTGAACATATATTCCCAACTAACCTAGTCAGTTGCTTATTTAAAACCAATGTCTTTTTGCAGCAGTGGAGATCATTGAGTAAGGATGGGGATCTAGAGGCTTTCGACGTTATGCTTTCCAAAATGAAATCTACGGCTTCTTCCCTGCTGCGACACTCTAGGCGGACGCTTCCTTAGTGATTTGGTTGTTGGTTTGGCTGGCCTGCGTGTCAAGATAGGCTGGTTGCCTTGTACCCGTACTTCGTTTCGGTTCTGATAAATTCTTGTGGTTCTTTGGTTTGGTTTGGCTGTAACTCTGCCCGGTGGCTTTATTTATAAAGTCGGGCTATCGCCTTTTATCTAAAAAAATAAATAAAAAGGATACAAAACAACAAAGAGAAAAAAAGGAAAATATTTTTGCTGTTGTGCTTTTAAAAAGGTTCATGGTGTATTTTAATATTGTGCATACAAAAAAGGTAGTCTTGTATTTAATCAATATTCACAGGTATTCGTGGTTATTTCTGGATCACTTTTACTAATTCTATTCCAAGTTGGCAAGTTGCTTGTGTCTCAAAATTCAGCTCCATCTCTTTCTTATATTTCTCTCGAAAAGAGCTCTATCTCGTACATGGGACATACGAGCATCTCCAACAGATCCCAAATACTTCATCTGAAATAGTGTGTTTTAAGCATGGAAAATGATAATAAAAATATGAAGAAAAAATAAACTATAAAATAATGTGGTTGGATGGTTAGGTGGACAGTAGTATTTCCTAGCCAATCAGGGTTCAAGTCCTGGTGTTCGCATTTATTCATGGGTTTATAGGATCTGGGGCGATGCGTGCTCAGTGGGAGGAGACGTTCCTATCGAATACGAGGCGTTTTTGATGGCTTCTTCAATCTCAAGATGATATGCCGGCTCAGTCTCTCGGAGGTGCTCATAGGGGTAGGATGTACGTGTATGTTCATAGAGATGAGTATGTGCGTATATATAAGCGTCTACATTTGTACTGTGTCTCAAAAAAAGTACAAAACAAAGAGAGAGAAAAAGAAAAATCATATACAGATAAATAATAAATGTAAATGCTTCGAAGTATAATAAAGGAAAATAAGAAAAAGGGAAAAGGTGAAGGAAAAAAAAACGAGTAACATGAGTAAAGCTACACATACGGGGATTTTACAGGCTCTTACGGAGTTGATCCAATGTGGCACTTTATAATTGGGTGTCAATTGAGGAATTAAATGGGCATGTTTAGTTTATTGGAAGGTGCCCGTCAGAGCCTGCAGGAGACCGTATGTCTAGTATTTTTTAAGCAACACCCTGCCAAACGGGAACTCCTATTCGCCGCGTTCTGCGGCAACTAGTCGTCCCTTCACACAGGGCGCGCGGCAACTGGGCCGGCCCATTCGAGTTGAACTGAAGCGAGTTGTCTGGCAAAAATGGACAAAAATAATAAGACAAGGGAGCTGGGATTCGAACTCTAGACCAGCTGCGTGTGCACGTATTGAGTTAACCAGTACACCAGGAGAATGTTCTTAACATACTGAGCAGAAGTAATTTAAAAGAACTTTCTTCAGTGGCGAAAACTGAACATTACTTAGAAAATTGCAAACAATGTTAGAAATTTCGAACGTTTTATTGAAGTTACGGATAAATTAACAAACACGAATAAATTTATAAATTTCTCATCATCTTTTTCAACTACGAAGAATATTTCAAATTCTGGAACATTTTTCAAATTTGTAAACAAAACTCGAAAAAACGGAACATCTTCCAAAATTTTGAACAATTCATTTAAAACTCGATCCTTTTCCAAATAACATTTTTGGAAACATTAACATTTCCCAGAACATTTTTTGAAAACTTAATTTTTTTGGAATTGGTGAACAAAATTTTAAAATGGGCACAACTTTTTAAATTCAGAACAAGGTTTTTTAACTGAGAACAATTGAGACGGAAACTTTTTTCTAATGCTTCGAATATTTTTTTGAAAGTGCGAACATATTTTATATAGGTGAATTTCAGATGCGTAAACTGAACATGATTTAAAAAACTAAGAACATTTTTTTGAAAATTTTGAAAAACAAGAACATTTTTCCATACATGAACAAAAATTTGAAAATAAGAAGATTTTTTGAAATTTGTGAACAATTTTTTTGGAATCGGTGAACAAAAATTTAAAATGGGGACAACTTTTTAAATTCAGAACAATTTTTTTTAACTGAGCAAAATTTTGAAAAGGAGAACATTTTTTATATACATGACCAAACAGTTGAAACGGAAACTTTTTTCTAGTGCTTCGAACATTGTTTGAAAGTGCGAACATTTTTTATATAGGTGAACAATTTTCAGCTGCGTAAACTGAACATGATTTTAAAAATAAGAACATTTTTTGAAATTTTTTAAAAACAAGAACATTTTTAATACATGAACAAAAATTTGAAAAATAAGAACATTTTTTGAAATTTGTGAACAATTTTTGAGAACAGGCATTTTTTTTATATCCATGGCATTAATTTTCAAATTTCTCAAAAAATGAACAAAAATAATTTGAACCAATTTTTTAAAAAACAGGAACATTTTCTGAAAATTCGGAACAAAAATTTGAAAGCAGGAACATTTTTTGAATTTATGAACAAATTTTGTGAAATGGGAACATTTTTGAATTTTTGAACAAAATCTGAAAAACAGGAAAAAAAATTGAAATTCGGATTTTTTTTTTGAAAATAAACTTGAAAAGAAAAAAAGAAAAAGAAAAAAGATACAGAAAAAAGGAAACAGAAAAAAAGAAAAATGTAAAAGAAGAGAAGTAGAAAAACGAAAAACGAAAAAGAAACTGAAAAAGAAAAAGTCGGTTCCAGAACCTTCTAGAAGGTTCCCAAAACCGGAAAAAATCGGCTGGAAACATCATAGAAGGTTCAAAAAACCGGGGTCTGCTGTAACGCTAAACAGGCCGGCCCACTCGGTCGCTCCCTCGCACCTGCCCTGTGCGAAGCCTCGACTACTTGCCGCAATGAGCGACAAGTAGGATTTTCCCTGCCAAACAGAGTATATCTCCTTTGTTGAGAGATATATGGCTCCCTCGACTACGGACCACCCGGTCTGGGCTAGCCCAGTCAATACGAAGGGCCGGGGTAGTCTTTTCCTGCCTTCTTATTCGCTCGCCCCGTTTTTTACATGGTTTTACTTGAAACAGTAATCGGATGGTTTCAATACTTCTTGGGGTCAATACTTCCTTTATTTTACCTTTTTAATATTTAATATTTTCATTCTTTGTTGTAATTTTTTATTTTCTTCTATCTCTTTCTTTTGCTGTGTTTTTAAAAAGTTTCATCGCGTATTTCAATATTGTGCATACAGAAAAGGTGCTCGTGTATTTAAATCGATATTCACATGTATTGCAAAATGTTCAACATGTATTTGAAAATTATTCATCATGTATTTAAATAGTATCCATCATGTATTACAAGATGTACATCATGCATTAAAAATAATATCCATCATGTATTACAAGATGTACGTCATGTATTACAAGATGGACGAACTCGAGGAGGATCAGAGTCGGAAGACCATCTCGATGAAGAAGGGGCGTCATCTGCCCAAATGGCGTCCTGCTTTGCTATCTATATTATGTACTTGCCCAGGGGATATTATATTCAACTATTTTCCTATCTTTATTAACGACCACAAATATGACAATCTTAAACCTATCAAAGGTCATATTGCACTGTGTGATGACCAAATAAGCTCTATTGCCCCCGCGTCACCCCCCGTCGAGTTTGTCCACCTGGACGGAATAGGCAGAGCTTCAGCGTAGATTTTCTGCCGTTTCCTTGGGCGGTGAGGTTAGGGTTTTTCATCCAGCATGTGCGACGACGAGTCCATGAGGGTGGATGCATGAGAGAACTCCCTGGTGCATAAATTTGATGTCCTATAAATACAAAAGTTAGACAATTATTTCTTTTTCTTGTAGGCCTTACACAATTATTTCACCCCCAAGCCTTGTGAACATGACCATATACGTGTGTGAAGTGTACATGGTTATTTAAATAATTTTGACAAAAGTGGATCGCCCCTGCGCCGGGCGACTAGGTGGATCCAATCCTCACGGCTGCAGGGGTCGTCGTCTCCTCTCTCCCTTCCCTCCGTCGCTACCGGAGGACGCCGTCAGGCTAAGCCAAGGCGGCCGACGGTGGTGGTGGAGGCTCCTCCCTTCCCTACCTCAGCAGGTCACGCGGGACCTCATGGCGCGTGGAGGCGTCGCCAAGACTTGCGCCAGGGCGGCGCTCAACTTATTCCCGACATTGGATTGGGCAGCGGTGTGGGTCGTGTGACGGCCGATCTCGTCGCTCTAGTCATCGTGGAGATCTCTGGACCTGGAGCGGTGACCCCGGTAGGCATGGCGGCGGCGGCCTCGGCTGGCAGCGCTCGAGGGTGGTGGATGGACGAATGCTTGACTGCGTGGGTGGTGAGGTGCCGGTGGATCTCCTCCCCACCGCAGCATCTCTCCTGTTGCACTTGGTGGCTTGTAGTCTCGGTCATCGGACTCGATGCGTTGGCGGGGGCTGGTAGAGGTTGCTTTGGATCAGAGGAAACTCTGGATGGCTAGCTCATCCCAACGGTGGCAATGACCAAGGTCGCCGCTCTCCTCCTTGCAGGATCTATCGAGGTCCCTCCCCTCCATCCCGACCCCATGCCTAGGTGAAGACCCATCAGATTAGGCGGTGGAGGCACTGCGTGTGTCGTGCCCTTCTGGGAGGTGTTGCCTGGGGTGTTTGGGTGCTCGGTTAGAGGAACTGCTGGCAGAGGAGATGCGGGCAATGGCAACAGGTGGTGTTTGTGAAGGTGGAGCGGCGTGGCATCTGGAGCGTCGACAACGGCGGACCTCGGTGGCATGAGGCTGCGGGGAGTCGGAGGTAGACATGTGTTGATGGACGAGGGCAAGATGGTGGCGCTGTCTAGCATCGTGGTGGTGTCAACAACAGTTGGGCCTGCCAAGGCTTATGCATTGATCTCTCCTGAAGATGGGGCGACAGAAGATGGCGGCGGCGGATTTTAGAGAATTCACATGTGGTGCCCGCTGAGAGTGTGATGGACAGGTTTGTGCCCCGGACCCGGCGACGCGGCTTAGTTGTGGCCTCCGCTTTTAGATGTTGGGCTTCAGTGTGAGGTCTTGACAGGCGGCCCTGACCATGTGCATCCCCCTTCATCAAGTTGATAGGAGTAACGACTGATGTTGCCAGCAAGGTGGTTTTAGACTTATTGATGTATTACTTTGTAAGGTGTTGATGAATAATTAATAAAATGGTTGTATGCATCGCCCTAATGCAGAGGCCGAGGGTCATCCTTTGTTTCAAAAAAGCTCTATCACGTTAATACGAGTCAAACTTTTAATCTGTTCTACTTATTTTCATTTTTTCATCATAATAATGACAAATATCTTATGACTATGATATGTCTTGGTATAAATATTTAGCAATTGATCGGACAGAAATAAGTGCTTTCATGACTAAATTAGGAACATCTGTACACTTGAATTTAAATAGGATAGATGATATTATCTAGATACACATGAATGTCAAAAGTACTTGCTATGATATATCAACATCGATCTGTTTAGATATACAATTATGAAGACTCGTTGTATTTTTTTTTCTTTGATAAGAAGACTCGTCATGTTTTGTTTAAATAGAGTTATCATGGTCACAATTTGTCAATTTAATTGGAAGAATAAGTGCAGCGAATTGAAAATTTTGTTGATATATTGACAATAAAAATGTCAAGCCTTTTAAATAATGAACTATGTGCATGTTCTTGACCATATTACCATTGTTCTCTTCTATCATTGACCAATATATGCATCCTATCCCTTTTTTGGAAGACAAAGTAAAATCTTGTTCAGTAAAATGACCTTAAATTATATTTGCCATTCGCATTGTTGATTAGTGTCAACGTCATTACGCAAGTGAAAGGATCTATATGGACCTAGAGACGGGGGGTGAATAGGTACAAGTATAAATTTTACTTCACTTATTAGAAATGTTAGGCCTTGCGGAATATAAAGTGTGTGCCTAAATATGCTAGGATGAGATAACAACCTATATGATGCTTGCAAGTTCAGTAGACCAAAGGAAAGAACACAAGTAAACAAGCTATACGATTGGGGGTTAACTGAAGACTTGGAAAGAAAGATGTATCTCAATGGTTACTCCCTTGGAGGGGAGATAATTGCCATCGGGGAGGTGGGAGAGCCACCAAGGCTCAACCAACATCGCAAAGGCACAATTTCTTCTGCTTGAGATATAACCACAAAGTCGATTCTCAACCACTAGTGGTAAACCTTGAGGCAACTATGTCATGCAAGTGCACATGGCTGGTTGAAGCACTCCCGTAGAAGTATAATCCTAGTTTAGTATCATTTCCAACAAAGAGCACGAGAGAGTGTTAATACGAGCGTTTTGGTCACACATGAAGTGTCACAAGTCTCGCGTGAATTGACTAGTTTGGCATCTCCAAGAATTATGGTGATAATAGTGGAAGAGTAATTGCTAAGTAAACTAAAACTAAATGGGCTAAAACTAAGATTGTAAGTAAATAACTTTAAATTAAATAACATAGAATAAATTGAATTTTTGGTAATGGAGAGGTTAAGCGCATAGAGATTCAGTTAATGGTGAATAACGAGTGTTGGGTGTAGCGGTAATGTGAATTTACTTAGTTATGTGATAACCCTTTGCATTGTATGTTCTGTAGGCAAGTCCTTTTTGAATAGTGAAACTCCTCCTATCGGGATTGTTTGACTCTATTGTCCTGCCTTCCGTTACTATCAACTCAACAATTAAGCTCATTAGAATGGACCAGTACTTTAAGCATCATGGCTTCCCTTTCTCCTTGTATTGTCTTCTCTCCTCATTGACACTAATTAACACCCGTCATCTAGAGGTCACAAATTCACTGGATAATAAGTGCTTACCCATGTAGGTATTTACATCTTGTCGTCTGGGCCCTTGAATTGGACAACAAGCATTACACTCGACATGGGTAACCAACCTTGTAATCTACCACAATAGGCTTAGATACAAATGAATTCCACCAATCTTCTACATCTCCCACGCCTAGGGAAATTACTCACGCATGAGAGATGGATTACAATGAGACACAGAGATCATACAAAAGGGAACCATATAAATATGACCAAATTTTGCCACAATAAGATAAATGATTAAACCGATCTTGATCCTTGGGCAAAAGTACTAATAGAGTTTACAAACCCTAACCTTATAAATTGGTACCGCTCTCTAGCCTTGGTAGTATGCATAGGTAATCCAAGATATGAGAAGGGTATACTTTCCTTCTAATTCAAAATATTGGTAAGCTCATTAGATCTATCATTGATAATGTTAATGGGTGCTCGAAATTATTTATATACTTAACCTTCCCAGTGGAATCACTGAGTTTCTGTAGTATGATTTTTAGATTGATAAGTTGTTGGGGATCAGCAGGCAGGATAATTCAAGTCTAATTGACACACTGGATTACAGGATAACTCAATCCAAACGATTTCTCAATAGGAAGGTCGATAAGTCCGTTATCCATGCATCATTGATTACTAGTTGGAGTAATTAACCAGCCATGACAAATAGTAATGTGGATAGGGGGTCACCTTGTATAACACCCCTTTTAGGATCACCTTTGTACAAACCATGCCATTAAGAACAAATGATGTGGAAGCACTGGATAAAACCATCTTGACCCATCTACACTATTTTCACCAAATCCTAGGTGATAGCATGAAAAGTATAGCACTATCTTCAACTTTACCAAATGCCTTTTAAAAATCAACCTTGATATAATGAATTTATTTTTAGGTTTATAGCATTGATGAGTATATCCAAAACACCAAGCCAAACAGTCTTGGATGGTATTGTTCTTAACAAAGCCATGTTGATTTTTGTTGAAACTAAACTTCGTTGCCTTGCCTTCCCGCGCGCGAATGTCGTGTGTCAGTTTTGGGGCGGCTATTTGTGAAAACTCTTGTTCCAACCTCACCTCAGGTTGAATGAATACGAAAGGGATGTCATATTTATCACTAACCTATTGGAAAAAAAGTCTATCCGCAATGTGTAGTTTATCTTTTAACATAAGAGTACTAATCGATGGTAACTATCTATCATAGACGTACTAGCCTTAAATGTTGTTGTACCTGTCTAGTTTACAAATAGATGGGAAAAAAGTACCCATGATACATTTCATATTTACATAATAAATCCTATGGCTGGTCACAAATTAAGGGAATTCGTGTATACCCGACATGTCTTCTTTCTATTTTAATAGAATTGAGACCTCCAGGGATGTCTTCAGTGCACCCACACAATAGAGATGTCATCATAAAAAAATCTCAGCTTTAAATTAAATTTACTCAAGAGAAACAAAAAGGGGTACTTGTTTTGTGAATAGGGTTTTTCCTACCACTCACATAAAAATTTCAGCTTTTCGATTCTCAACTTTTGTGCAAATTTTCCTTTCATTTTTTATATTGTAAAATAGATATACATATTGGGCCAAGTGAAATCAGATTATTTTCAGAAGAAGTTGTGATGGGCTCTCGTGGCTCGGCAGCATGGTAGAACTGCAAAGCGATGAGAGCACCAAATACTTGTATACCCTACTACGATATCGAGTTACCTCAGACGGGTGGGATTAGATGCATTTGTGATATAAGACAGATCATAACACACAAATATGTCATTCTAAAGTAGTCACATTGAACAACACCATAAATTAATCTATAACATGTATTACTCCTTTCTTTCGGGTTTGTAAGCAAGACACACCTTTTTAGGTATTCTGTTTTACTAACAAACTATGTGTAATATTGTACAAAAGATATATGTTTAGAAACTTCATGCGATGACGAATCTGAAGAGCTTTTTTGCATATAGCACGTGTTTCTCAAGTCAAATTGAACAACTAAAAGCATGTGCCCGACTTATAAACCCGGATAGAGGTACTATATATGTTTGTAGAACTTGTCCTATCAAAATTTGTTATGTATTGTGATATTTTATCGCTATCATCAGCAAACTAAAAGGTAATAATTCGTCATTGTGAGATTTATCAAATTCATGTTTTCTTAATTTTAACCAAGTGGATTTTTCATAGCATCTATCATGAACAATATGTTATGCCCATGCTCAGGCCCCACACGCTCCCGCCATGGTCTTCATGCAGAGCCCACACTTATTGAGCCGAGGGCAACAAACATGTGACCCCCACATCACATCCCCTAGCGGCTCGGGCTAGAAACCCTAGCCACCACCACTACCTCCCCTTGTCCCCTCCCATGCAGCCACTGCAGGGCGCTCCAAGCAAAGCCTGGGCTAGCCCCGAGGAAGGTGATAGTGGGGCATTTCACTGCTGGCGCGGCACGGATGCGTGATGAGGTGTCACGCAATGCCGTGGATTCTCCAGGTAGCAAGGTGGCATATCATGGCGACATGGCAGCTCCCAGGAGGGAAGGCAGAGCAGCAAGCATGTGATAGCTTTCCTGATGGTGTTCCCTTGCGGGGAGTCGGCGACATGCTGGTCTCCACAGATCTGAGTGGTGGTATGGCGTTAGTGTTGGGGAATGCAATAATTGCAAAAAATTCCTATGCACACACAAGATCCATCTAGGTGATGCATAGCAACAAGAGGGGAGAGTGTTGTCCACGTACCCCCGTAGACCAAAAGCGGAAGCGTTATGACAACGCGGTTGATGTAATCGTACGTCTTCATGATCCGACCGATCCTAGTACAGAAAGTACGACACCTCCGCGATCTGCACACGTTCAGCTCGGTGACGTCCCACGAACTCTAGATCCAGCTGATGTCAAGGGAGAGTTTCGTCAGCACGACGGTGTGATGACGGTGATGATGAAGTTACCGACGTAGGGCTTTGCCTAAGCACTACAACGATATGACCGAGGTGGAAATCTGTGGAGGGGGCACCGCACACGGCTAAACAATCAACTTGTGTGTCTAAGGGGTGCCCCCTCCCTGTATATAAAGGAGTGGAGGAGGGGGATGGCCGGCCCTCTCATGGCGCGCCCAAGGGGGGAGTCCTACTCCCGGTGGGAGTAGGATTCCCCCTTCCCTAGTTGGAGTAGGAGAAGAAGGAAGGAGGAGAGAGGGAGAAGGAAAGGGGGGCCGGCCCCCCACCCCAATTTGAATTGGGCTTGGGGGGCGCCTCACCTTGGCCTCCTCCTCCTCTCTACCACTAAGGCCCAATAAAACCCATAGACTCCCCACGGGGTTCCGATAACCCCCCGGAACTCCGGTAAATGCCCAAACTCACTCGGAACCATTCCGATGTCCAAACATAGCCTTCCAATATATCGATCTTTATGTCTTGGCCATTTTGAGACTCCTCGTCATGTCCGTGATCACATCCGGGACTCTGAACAACCTTCGGTACATCAAAACACATAAACTCATAATACCGATCGTCATTGAACGTTAAGCGTGCGGACCCTACGGGTTCGAGAACTATGTAGACATGACCGAGACTCGTCTCTGGTCAGAAACCAATAGTGGAACCTGGATGCTCATATGGTTCCTCCATATTCTATGAAGATCTTTATCCATCAAACTGCAAAACAACATACGTTGTTCCCTTTGTCATCGGTATGTTACTTGCCCGAGATTCGATCGTCGGTATCTCAATACCTAGCTCAATCTCGTTACCGGCAAGTCTCTTTACTCATTCCGTAGTGCATCATCCCGCAACTAACTCATTAGTCACATTGCTTGCAAGGCTTATAGTGATGTGCATTACAGAGAGGGCCAACTCAACAAACACCATCCGAGACACCTGTAGAGCATCTTTATAATCACCCAGTTACATTGTGACGTTTGATAGAACACTAAGTGTTCCTCTGGTATTCGGGTCATAGGAACATGTATAAGTCATGGAGAAAGCAATAGCAACAAACTAAATGACCATCGTTCTAAGACAACGGATGGGTCAAGTCAATCACATCATTCTCTAATGATGTGATCCTTTTAATCAAATGACAACTCATGTCTATGGCTAGGAAACTTAACCAACTTTGATTCAACGAGCTAGTCAAGTAGAGGCATACTAGTGACACTCTATTTGTCTATGTATTCACACATGTACTAAGTTTCCAGTTAATACAATTCTAGCATGAATAATAAACATTTATCATGATATAAGGAAATAGAAATAACAACTTTATTATTGCCTCTAGGGAATATTTCCTTCAGTCTCTCACTTGCACTAGAGTCAATAATCTAGATTACGCAGTAATGATTCTAACACCCATGGAGTCTTGGTGCTGATCATGTTTTGCTCGTGAGAGAGGCTTAGTCAACGGGTCGGCAACATTCAGATCCTTATGTATCTTGCAAATCTCTATGTCTCCCTCCTTGACTTGATCGCGGATGGAATTGAAGCATCTCTTGATGTGCTTGGTTCTCTTGTGAAATCTGGATTCCTTTGCCAAGGCAATTGCACCAGTATTGTCACAAAAGATTTTCATTGCACCCCATGCACTAGGTATGACACCTAGATCGGATATCAACTCCTTCATCCAGACTCCTTCATTTGCTGCTTCCGAAGCAGCTATGTACTCTGCTTCACACGTAGATCCTGCCACGACACTTTGCTTAGAACTGCACCAACTTACAGCTCCACCGTTCAATATTAATACGTATCCGGTTTGTGACTTAGAGTCATCCGGATAAGTGTCAAAGCTTGCATCGACGTAACCATTTACGACGAGTTTTTGTCACCTCCATAAACGAGAAACATGTCCTTAGTCCTTTTCAGGTATTTCAGGATGTTCTTGACCGCTGTCCAGTGATCCACTCCTGGATTACATTGGTACCTGCTTGCTAAACTAATAGCAAGGCACACATCAGGTCTGGTACACAACATTGCATACATGATAGAACCTATGGCTGAAGCATATGGAATGACTTTCATTTTCTCTCTATCTTCTGCAGTGGTCGGGCATTGAGTCTGACTCAACTTCACACCTTGTAACACAGGCAAGAACCTTTTCTTTGCTTGATCCATTTTGAACTTTTTCAAAACTTTATCAAGGTATGTGATTTGTGAAAGTCCAATTAAGCATCTTGATCTATCTCTATAGATCTTGATGCCCAATATATAAGCAGCTTCAGCGAGGTCTTTCATTGAAAAACATTTATTCAAGTATCCTTTTATGCTATCCAGAAATTCTATATCATTTCCAATCAACAATATGTCATCCACATATAATATTAGAAATGCTACCAAGCTCCCACTCACTTTCTTGTAAATACAGGCTTCTCTAAAAGTCTGCATAAAACCATATATGCTTTGATCACACTATCAAAATGTTTATTCCAACTCCGAGATGCTTGCACCAGTCCATAAATGGATCGCTAGAGCTTGCACACTTTGTTAGCATCCTTTGGATTGATAAAACCTTCGGGTTGCATCATATACTACTCTTCTTCCAAAAATCCACTCAGGAATGCAGTTGAGGGAGTCCTGGACTAGGGGGTGTCCGGACAGCCGGACTATCATCGTCCGCCGGACTACAAGACTATGAAGATACAAGATTGAAGACTTCGCCCCGTGTCCGGATGGGACTTTCCTTGGCGTGGAAGGCAAGCTTGGCAATACAGATATGTAGATCTCCTACCATTGTAACTGACTCGGTGTAACCCTAGCCCTCTCCGGTGTCTATATAAACCGGAGGGCTTTAGTCCGTAGAGGACAACCTCCATTACAACAATCATACCATAGGCTAGCTTCTAGGGTTTAGCCTCCTTGATCTCGTGGTAGATCCACTCTTGTAATACACATCATCAATATTAATCAAGCAGGACGTAGGGTTTTACAGATGATACAGACTCCGCTTTACTTACTAATATTTTTCATATACCTTTTTTCGCATGATTTCCTTTCAAACTAAGTTCCTCTCCTTTTACAGATGAACAACGTGCACACCCGTCCAGGATAACGGCACAACGGAGACACAGGCGTAGACGTGCAGTAGGGACCTGTCGCAAGGATTCTTTTCAGATTAAGACCCTGCGTAAACCTTTTTTACTGTCTCTTGTTGCTATAATCCCCTGGTTTCTCATTATAACCAGAATGGAGCCTGACGTTTTGGCATCGGCCGCGTCAGAGGACCTTTCCCATACCTGGATACTAGGGGCTTAGGGCGTTGTTCTGCCCATTATTATAAAGACCGAACACCTGAGGGAGTGTTCGGCGTCTCGAGTTAGGCCTTATATGCATCAGCTCTGAATCATGTCTTTGGTCAAATGTTGGGTTTGCCAGGCTCCTATGTTTTGCTGCCTTACGTTCCGTATCATCGGCAAACGCGGCACCAGGAGAACTACTGCGATTGTGCCCCAGTTCGGCTGGGCGAGCACCTCAGTAGAGAAAGCCGAAAACTGACTGTCATGATACAGCGAGAGACTGGTCAACCACTCGATCGACCACCGGAATGTCTAGAATTCCTCCGCTTTGACGAAGGACCGTTTCCCGGTCAGGCACACACGCGCCCCGAATTCGGAGTGCGCGGTGCCCCCAGGGGCTATATCGTAGCCCCACCCTCGAACTCCAATGGCTAAGTGAAAGTGATAAAGCATCATAGTCCGGTTGCCTCGTTTGCTACGCTACCACCTCCTCACCAGGACCGAGACGTTGGATTAAGTGTGAAAATGCGCTATTTTTGCGAACACCCATGCACCTTGTGCGTGGGGGCTGAAGCCGAAGACTGCCATCTTTCAGGTTATACACACGTATACATAAACGGCCGCATAGGAGATATTTCAATACTTGGAACGCACAAGTATAAAAAGCGACTACATCATAACCATTGTTTTACAAAATAAAACGTTCATTCGACCGTAACATTTTTTGAGCACTGCGACTCTATTACACAAGCACCATGCATAACTTCCCCAAAATAGTGCTCGGCGGGTAACCGGCTTTCGTCCGAACCCTGGGTTGCAACAGCGGTGGCATCCATCTCTGTCCAATGTGTCTTCACACGGGCAAGGGCCATCCGCGCACCCTCTATGCAGGCCGACCGCTTCATCTCCTTGATATGCGGAACCGCCCCAAGAAACTCCTGCAATAAGCCAAAATAGCTCGTCAGCTTGGGCCTCTCCGGCCAGACATGAGTCACCATATCCGTCATGGCAAGTCCGGACAACCTATTCAGCTAAGCCCATTCGGCCAAACAATCGATCAGCGGAAGTGAACGATCCGGACTATGGAATTGAGACCAAAATAGCTCTTCCGTCTTGTGATCCCTCTGACTTCGGAAGTGCACAACGACATCCGCCGCACTCGCCGCTAAGTCCATATATGGATCCTCCGGACCCCACAGCTGGCCAAGCTGGGCATACTTTGGATCCGTAAATCTGCGACGTAGCAGAAAAGGCTTGCCAGCCACAATGTTTCCGGCCTGACGCAGCTCCTCCTTCATAGCCCGCATTGCAGAAGGGGCACCCTTGGCTTCGGCGGTGGCCTTCCCCAGGTCTTCTCGCTCCGATAGGCGCTCCTTTTCAAGAGCCTCATTGCGGTCGGTAGCATCCTTCAATTTAACGGCCAGTCCGGCCATCTCTTCCCTGCTTCGGCAGTGCACAACCATTTCGGCTTCTAACTCCTCGGCCGCCCTCGAGGCAGCCGCATCACTCCTTCTGGCTTGCTCCTTGGCTTGAGCAAGTTCTGCCCGAAGGCTCTCCACAGCAGCAGCACCATCTGCGTCAAGCATAAATATTGTAAGAGGTGGGCTTTAGCTCCCTTAATAGGTGACCGTGGAGAATCAATTTACCTTGCGACTCGTCAAGTCGCTTGTTGACCAGCGCGATGTCCGCATCCGCAACATCGAGTTGCCGCATTAATTCAGCAACTCCATCAGTCCGGCTGGCCCCCGGACGATCCGCCACCTGCATAGGAACGGTGAAGATTAGAACCTGCGATTTTGATCCTCGGCACGCTGTCGCTTTCGACAACCTACCGAGTCTCAGGGGCTACTATCTATATAGGGCGCACTTCCATGTGCAAAACTGTCAAAAGGAGTGTCATTTTTGAGTACCTCAAAACCCGCCAGCAAACTCCTGACGGCATTGTGCAATCCGTTTTTGGCGGACGAAATCCTTCCAATCACCGTACTCATCAATGCACGGTGATCTTCTGAGATGGACGCCCTCTCAAGCAGATCCTTCAGCTCCCCTGGCCGAACACTAGTCGGCGCCAAACTCTTCGGCTTCGCCGGACTTGGGGATACCCTCCGTGACGACACTTCAGGCTCGTCCGCCCTATCCGACGGCGCAGCAGACGGAGGCGTCTCGCTCTCCATCATCTCCGGATGAAGATCCCCCGAAGACGAGCTCATCTGAGAAGGTCGGAGATCCGAACTATAAGGTAAAAAATTCGGTTATCCTCAGAAGCACAAATAGGGATGTTTCTTATTAATGAACCCCACCCTTCTTTTACTCACGGCTCGCTGGAGGGCTGATTTTTTAGAGAAGATTGTGTGACCGGGGCCTCCCCGGACGCAGGACCCTCTGGTGAAAATTTCTTCCCCCGCTTAGGGGCTTTGGCCTCCGGGTCTTCGGAAGCGGTCCTCTTCTCCCCCTGGAGGGAGGGATTCTCAATCCCCCCTTCTTCGAGCGCCCCCTTGGGAGAGGCGGTAGCTCCTCTGTTTTCCCCTTCGCCTTCTTCCGAAGGCGCAACCTCCAACATTCTAACCAGCACGGGCTCCGGCGCGGTCTCTGGGAGGGGGGCCGGACACCGTATCAGCTTTGCTTGCGCTATCCACTCCTGCTGAAGGATAACGGGTTAGAAGGCGAATTGTAGAAAGGCAAACTAATGGTACGTCTGAACTTTGAGCTACTTACTTGAGTATCCGGGCGATTGCAGCTTAGGCCGGCATCCTCGGTCAATTCCGGACACGCCACTTGTGGTCCGAAGAACAACTTGTACATCTCCACGGGTGTCGTACCCATGAAGTGTTGGACAATCCGTGGTCCCTCCGGATTGAACTCCCCTAGCCGGAGAGGACGGCGTTTGCAGGGCAGGAGACGCCTAATTAGCATAACCTGCATCACCACAACCAGATCGATCTCCCTCGCTTGGAGGTCTCGAATCCGGCCCTGCAATAGGGGCACGTCTTTTGACAGCCCCCAATTGAGCCCTTGGTTGACCCATGACATCAACCGTCGTGGAGGTCCCGAGCAGAACGGAGGCGGCGGCTTCTACCTGCTGCCCCTCGGAGCGGCGATATAGAACCACTCCTGCTGCCACAAGCCAAGCTCCTCTTGGAAGGAGCCCTCGGGCCATGGGGCATCGGCCCTCATGCTTACGGCCGCCCTGCCGCACTCTGCTTGACGCCCCCCGATCATCTTCGGCTCCACATTGAAGGTCTTTAGCCACAGGCCGAAGTGGGGGGTGATGCGGAGGAAGGCTTCGCAGACGACAATAAACACGGAAATATGGAGGATGGACTCCGGAGCCAAGTCGTGGAATTCCAACCCATAGTAAAACATGAGCCCTCTCACAAAAGGATCCGTCGGGAAGCCTAAACCCCGACGGAGGTGGGATACGAAGACGACATACTCGCCGGGCTCGGGGGTGGGGATGGCCTGCCCTTCGGCGGGAAACCTGTGCGAAATCTCGTAGGTCAGGTACTTGGCTTCTTGCAGCTTTAGCACGTCCTCCTCCGTAACGGAGGAGGGCATCCACCGGCCCTGGAGGTCGGAGCCGGACATTGTTGAAGGTCCGAAGCACTCGAATCTAGGGCTCTAGGTGTTGGAACTTGGAGCAAGGAGAGGATTCGGTGGAAGATTGAAGAAAAGAAACGAGCCTTGGTCCTATTATAAAGAGGGAGAATACCAAGAGCTGTCCCCGTGACCGTTCGGGACTCGCCTTCGATAGAGGAGGCGTGGCGATGGGCGCGGTTGGGTTACCCACGCCCATATTGATGAGAATCCCGGAATAAGGGGAACACGATCTCTGCTTCGACAAGACGTGCCAAGGAAACCACTTCACTAAATGCGCTGAGGTGGTATAATAAAAAATGATTCAAGTAAAGGCTTGGTAGTGGTGTGACGTCATGCCGCAAAATACATCAGCAGATTGAACTTGTGTATATATTATTCTCTCTACGGTGGAACATGTAATTTATTTTGCAGAGTCGGGCACTATCCTGGCGTTCACAATCTTCTCTGGATTATTCAAAGGAGGAACCCGCCTTGCAATGCCGAACATTATGCGCGCCGGACTCATCGTCATTGAAGCCAGGTTCAGGGGCTACTGAGGGAGTCCTGGACTAGGGGGTGTCCGGACAGCTGGACTATCATCGCCTGCCGGACTACAAGACTATGAAGATACAAGATTGAAGACTTCGCCCCGTGTCCGGATGGGACTTTCCTTGGCGTGGAAGGCAAGCTTGGAAATACGGATATGTAGATCTCCTACCATTGTAACCGACTTTGTGTAACCCTAGCCCTCTCCGGTGTCTATATAAACCGGAGGGCTTTAGTCCGTAGAGGACAACCTCCATTACAACAATCATACCATAGGCTAGCTTCTAGGGTTTAGCCTCCTTGATCTCGTGGTAGATCCACTCTTGTAATACACATCATCAATATTAATCAAGAAGGACGTAGGGTTTTACCTCCATCAAGAGGGCCCGAACCTGGGTAAAACATCGTGTCCCTTGTCTCCTGTTACCATCCGCCTAGACGCACAGTTCGGGACCCCCTACCCGAGATCCGCCGGTTTTGACACCGACAGCAGTCTTTACATCCATTTGCCAAATTTCATAATCATAAAATGCAACAATTGCTAACATAATTAGGACGGACTTAAGCATTGCTACGGGTGAGAAGGTCTCATCGTAGTCAACTCCTTGAACTTGTCGAAAACCTTTCGCAGTAAGTCGAGCTTTGTAGACAATAACATTATCATCAGCGTCAGTCTTCTTCTTGAAGATCCATTTATTCTCGATGGCTTGTCGATCATCAGGCAAGTCAACCAAAGTCTACACTTTATCCATTTGCCAGATTTCATAAAATGCGGCAATTGCTAACATGATTCAGATAGACATAAGCATAAATACGAGTGAGAAACTCTCATCATAGTCAACACCTTGAACTTGTCGAAAACCTTTTTGCGGCAATTCTAGCTTTGTAGATAGTGACACTACTATTAGCGTCTGTATTCCTCTTGAAGATCCATTTAATCTCAATGGCTCACCGATCATCGGGCAAGTCAATCAAAGTCCACCCTTTGTTCTCATACATGGATCCCATCTCAGATTTCATGGCATCAAGCCATTTTGCGGAATCTGGGCTCATCATCACTTCCTCATAGTTCGTAGGTTCGTCATGGTCAAGTAACATGACCTCCAGAACTGGATTACTGTACCACTCTGGTGCGGATCTTACTCTGGTTGACCTACGAGGTTCAGTAGTAACTTGATCTGAAGTTACATGATCATCATCATTATCTTCCTAACTAATTGGTGTAGTAGTCACAGGAATTGATTTTTGTGATGAACTACTTTCCAATAAGGGAGCAGGTACAGTTACCTAATCAAGTTCTACTTTCCTCCCACTCACTTCTTTCGAGAGAAACTCCTTCTCTAGAAAGGATCCATTCTTAGCAATGAATGTCTTGCCTTCGGATCTGTGATAGAAGGTGTACCCAACAGTCTCCTTTGGGTATCCTATGCAGACTCATTTCTCTAATTTGGGTTCGAGCTTATCAGGTTGAAGCTTTTTCACATAAGCATCGCAGCCCCAAACTTTAAGAAACGACAACTTGGGTTTCTTGCCAAACCACAGTTCATAATGTGTCATTTCAAAGGATTTAGATGGTGCCCTATTTAACATGAATGCAGCCGTCTCTAAAGCATGACCCCAAAATGATAGCGGTAAATCAGTAAGAGACATCATAGATCGCACCATATTTAGTAAAGTATGATTACGATGTTCGGACACACCATTACGGTGTGGTGTTCCGGGTGGCGTGAGTTGCGAAACTATTCCACACTGTTTCAAATGAAGACCAAACTCGTAACTCAAATATTCTCCTCCACAATCAGGTCGTAGAAACTTTACTTTCTTGTTACGATGATTTCTCACTTCACTCTGAAATTCTTTGAACTTTTCAAATGTTTCAGACTTTTGTTTCATCAAGTAGATATACCCATATTTGCTCAAATCATCTGTGAAGGTCAGAAAATAATGATACCCGCCGTGAGCCTCAATGTTCATTGGACCACATACATTAGTATGTATAATTTCCAATAAATCTGTTGCTCGCTCCTTTGTTCCATATAACGGAGTTTTAGTCATCTTGCCCATGAGGCATGGTTCGCAAGTACCAAGTGATTAATAATCAAGTGATTCCAAAAGTCCATCAGAATGGAGTTTCTTCATGCGCTTTACACCAATATGACCCAAACAGCAGTGCCACAAATAAGTTGCACTATCATTATCAACTCTGCATCTTTTGGTTTCAATATTATGAATATGTGTGTCACTACTATCGAGATTCAACAAAAATAGACCACTCTTCAAGGGTGCATGACCATAAAAGATATTACTCATATAAATAGAACAACCATTATTCTCGGATTTAAATGAATAACCGTCTCGCATCAAACAAGATCCAGATATAATGCCCTTGCTTAACGCTGGCACCAAATAACAATTATTCAGATCTAAAACTAATCCCGAAGGTAGATGTAGAGGTAGTGTGCCGACGGCGATCACATCGACTTTGGAACCATTTCCCACGCGCATCGTCACCTCGTCCTTAGCCAATCTTCACTTAATCCGTAGTCCCTGTTTCGAGTTGCAAATATTAGCATCAGAACCAGTATCAAATACCCAGGCACTGCTGCGAGCAATATTAAGGTACACATCAATAACATGTATATCACATATACCTTTGTTCACCTTGCCATCCTTCTTATCCGCCAAATACTTAGGGCAATTCCACTTCAGTGACCAGTCCCTTTGCAGTAGAAGCACTCAGTCTCAGGCTTAGGTCCAGACTTGGCCTTCTTCACTTGAGCAGCAACTTGCTTGCCATTCTTCTTGAAGTTCCCCTTCTTCCCTTTACCCCTTTTCTTGAAACTGGTGATCTTGTTTTCTTCTTGATTTCTACCTCCGCAGCCTTTAGCATTACGAAGATCTTGGGAATTGTCTTATCCATCCCTTGCATATTATAGTTCATCATGAAGCTCTTGTATCTTGATGGCACTGATTGAAGAACTCTGTCAATGACACTATCATCAGGAAGATTAACTCCCAGCTGAGTCAAGTGGTTGTGGTACCCAGACATTCTGAGTATATGTTCACTGACAGAACTATTCTCCTCCATTTTGCAGCTGTAGAACTTATTGGAGACTTCATATCTCTCAATCCAGGCATTTGCTTGAAATATTAACTTCAACTCCTAGAACATTTCATATGCTCCATGACGTTCAAAATAACGTTGAAGTCCCAGTTCTAGGTCGTAAAGCATGGCACACTGAACTATCGAGTAGTCATCAGTTTTGCTTTGTCAGACGTTCTTAACATCATCAGTAGCATCTGCAGCAGGCATGGCACCTAGCGGTGCTTCCAGGACGTAATTCTTATGTGCAACAATGAGGATAATCCTCAAGTTACGGATCCAGTCCGTGTAGTTGCTACCATCATCTTTCAACTTAGCTTTCTCTAAACGCATTAAAATTCAAAGGAACAGTAGCACGGGCCATTGATCTACAACAACATAGACATGCAAAATACTATCACGTACTAAGTTCATGATAAATTAAAGTTCAATTAATCATATTACTTAAGAACTCCCACTTAGATAGACATCCCTCTAATCATCTAAGTGATCATGTGATCCAAATCAACTAAACCATGTCCGATCATCACGTGAGATGGAGTATTTTCAATGGTGAACATCACTATGTTGATCATATCTACTATATGATTCACGCTCGACCTTTCGGTCTCAGTGTTCCGAGGCCATATCTGCATATGCTAGGCTCGTCAAGTTTAACCCGAGTATTCTGCGTGTGCAAAACTGGCTTGCACCCGTTGTATGTGAACGTAGAGCTTATCACACCCGATCATCAGGTGGTGTCTCGTTATGACGAACTTTCACAACGGTGCATACTCAGGGAGAACACTTGTACCTTGAAATTTAGTGAGAGATCATCTTATAATGCTACCGCCGAACTAAGCAAAATAAGATGCATAAAGGATAAACATCATATGCAATCAATATAGGTGATATGATATGGCCATCATCATCTAGTGCCTTTGATCTTCATCTCCAAAGCACCGTCATGAACACTGTCGGTGTCAAAACCGGCGGATCTCGGGTAGGGGGTCCTGAACTGTGCGTCTAGGCGGATGGTAACAGGAGACAAGGGACACGATGTTTTACCCAGGTTCGGGCCCTCTTGATGGAGGTAAAACCCTACGTCCTACTTGATTAATATTGATGATATGGGTAGTACAAGAGTGGATCTACCACGAGATCAAGGAGGCTAAACCCTAAATCTAGCCTATGGTATGATTGTTGTAATGTATGTTGTGTCCTACGGACTAAAGCCCTCCGGTTTATATAGACACCGGGGCTAGGGTTACACAGAGTCGGTTACAATGGTAGGAGATCTACATATCCGTATCACCAAGCTTGCCTTCGACGCCAAGGAAAGTCCCATCCGGACACGGGACGGAGTCTTCAATCTTGCATCTTCGTAGTCTTGGAGTCCGGCGGACGATGATAGTCCGGCTGTCTGGACACCCCTTAGTCCAGGACTCCCTCAGTAGCCCCTGAACCAGGCTTCAATGACGATAAGTCCGGCGCGCATAATGTTCGGCATTGCAAGGCGGGTTCCTCCTTTGAATAATCCAGAGAAGATCATGAACACCAGGATAGTGTCCGGCTCTGCAAAATAAATTCCACATTCCACCGTAGAGAGAATAAAATGTCCACAAGTCCAATCTGCTGACGTATTTCGCGGCATGTCATCACGCCACTACCAAGCCTTTACTTGAATCGTTTTTTATTATACCACTTCAGCGCGTTTAGCGAAGCGGTTTCCTTGGCACGTCTTGTCGAAGCAGAGATCGTGTTCCCCTTATTCCGGGATTCTCATCAATACAGACGTGGGTAACCCAACCGCGCCATTGATGGTGGCGCTTGGGAGATAAGCGAGTTTTACCAGGCTGGTGGGGGACGCATAGTCTTCGTCCGCCTATATATAAGGGATAAGGATTTACCTTCTCACCTACGCCTTCTTCCTCCTTTGCTTATCCGTCTCCGTGCACTCGAGCTCCAGCGCCCAAGTTCGCGCATCTCGCCTCGACCTTCTCCGACCATGTCCGGAGCGGGAGGCAAATGGTTGGCCTCCACCGTTAAGGAGGAGCACATCACCAAGCTGCGCAGCGCCGGATACCTTTCCGGCGACGTCGCGCACCGGCTGCCCGATGAGAGGCAGCTCATACCCACCCCCGGGCCCCATGAGAGGGTCGTTTTTCTCCCCCACTTCCTCCGCGGACTGGGCTTTCCACTTCACCCCTTTGTCCGAGGGCTCATGTTCTACTACGGCCTGGATTTCCACTATCTGGCGCCGAACTTCATCCTCAACATCTCGGCGTTTATCGTCGTGTGTGAGGCCTTCCTCTGCATCCAGCCCCACTTCGGCCTGTGGCTCAAGGCCTTCAACGTCAAACCGAAGGTTGTGAAGGGCACGCAAGCGGAGTGCGGAGGCGCCATGTTGGGCAAGATGCCCAACATCCTTTGGTTCGAAGGGGCCTTCGTGGACTCCGTCAAGGGGTGGCAATCGGGGTGGTTCTATATCACCGAGCCGCGCGAACCCACATGGGCGGCGGCCCCCGAGTTCAGATCTGGCATCCCCAGGCAGCTCACCTCCTGGAAAGAGAAGGGCTTGCGGTGGGGTAATTCGAGGGAGCTGACGGGACTCCAAGCCTGTATCCAGAAGCTGGTGAACAAGAAGCTCAGGCTGGTTAACGTGGTCCAAGTCATGCTCGTCCGCCGGATTCTCCCATGCCAAGAACGGGCATTCAATCTGTGGGAGTTCAAACCGGAACAGCACCAGGCGCTGAGCGGGCTCTTCGACACAACGTACGAAGGCGCCTGGAGGGTGCTGTTCAAGGGCGCCGAAGCCCCCGCATCCGCGACGGAAGATCGCGGATTTCACTCGCAGCGTCCAGCTGACGAGGTAAGTGATTCTACCCCTTTACGGGACACTTATTAATAGTTCGACCCTAAGCGGGTTTTAATCTCCCTTTTCCTTTGACAGGAATGGAGGAAGAAGGCCGAGCAGCTCATCTGCCCGGCTCCCATGCCAGAAGACCCAGTGGACGCCCGCCTAGCGGGGTTGCTGGTCCCGGCACCGTACGTGGTGCCGGAGAAGAAGGCCAAGAAGGTGGCCACGAGTACTCGAAAGAGTTCCTGTTTTCAGGTGTCCGACGACTCCGAGGCGGATTCCTCCCTCGAAGATGAGGAGGAGGAAGAAGACTCTCTCCCACAGGAGGGAGAGGGAAAGAGGAAGGCCTCCCCAACAGGGGAGGCCGAAGGGTCCAAGAGGGGAAGAACTATTCCCCCGGACAGCTCCGCCAACACCAACGTTGGCGAAGAAGAGTGGCCTTCAAGGGCCAGGCCTCCGGCGAGATCGTAAGTATCCGGATCCCTGAATCTGCAATTTCTTTCGCGTCACATGGTGTCTTTCTAATGCCGCATACTGCTCGCAGTCCGGCCGATGATGATCTCCCCGCTTCATTGAGCGGGTCGTTGGCGGCGTCGGATGTGGAATCTATCCCGACTGCCTCCACCCCTTGCGCCGATGAGGACGCCGAGGTGGGATCCCGGAAAGGGACCCATCAGGAGGAGGCTTCGAAGGCGCCGCAAGGTAGCCTCCCGGACTTTGCGCTGGACTCTACGCCGGAACCTGCAGTGGTTCCAGAGTCCGGCAGACGGCCCCTTCATAAGAAGGGCAAGACCGTGACACCGGCGGCCCCCGCCCAACCGGAGGCGCCGGACAACTTGTTGGAGGCGCTCAAAGGCGCTTCCATCGAGGACGAACACCGCACTATCATGAGTGCGGTGATTCAGAAGGTTCAGCTCGCCAAGAGCGGGCTGACCGAAGCCTGCAGCAGCCTTCTAACAGGCTTTGAGGTAAGAAGTTAAAATTATGTAATGTAATACCGCATAGACAGTAGCCCCTGATGCTCAGTTCGGCGTTCGGAAAGAAAAGCCGGACTGAGTATCTTAAAAGATATACGCAGGGTTGCTTAAAATATGTCAATATGGGTTTGCACGCTGCATTGCTGACCTCTGCCGCACTGACTGCGGAGGTCGGTGCATTGAAACAGGATCTCGAGCGGTCCGAGCAAGAGCTCGGCCATGCCAAGAAGCAGCTCGAGGACAAAGAAGGTGAGTAACACCACTTTGAAGATTTACCTTACAGAAAAGGATTTAGGTTGCAATAAAAATGACAAGGATAATGTTGGTACTGCAGGGGCCACTGGCGAGGTGGCAGCCCTGAAAGAGGCTGTGTCCGCGGCCGAACGCAATGCGGCTGTGGAACGGGCCGAGCGAGAGAAGCAAGAGGCACGGGTGGCGAAAGTGCGGCAAGAGCTCCAGGCTCTCATGGGAAAGCATGAGAGTTTGGAGCGCGACTCCAAGACTCGAGAGTCCGAGCTCGCCTCGGCTCTCGAAAGTGCCAAGTCCGCCAAGGCCGAGGCCCGTAAGGCCCTTCAGGAGGTTGAAGATGTGAAGAAGATAGCAGAGGGTAAGGCATTTTTCATGCAA
The DNA here is from genome assembly GCF_002162155.2 of Triticum dicoccoides. Taxonomy (NCBI): domain Eukaryota; kingdom Viridiplantae; phylum Streptophyta; class Magnoliopsida; order Poales; family Poaceae; genus Triticum; species Triticum dicoccoides. The sequence goes on along the minus strand of NC_041393.1, from coordinate 556,278,203 downwards.
AGCAAGCATGTTAATGTGAACTACCTGATACTTACCCGAATTCGGAGCTCTCCAGGGGCGTTTGCAGATCTGCCGCGCAGTGTATCCGATGCCGCCGCATTTTACCGTGGCCAGGAGGGGAGCTCAACGGAGAAGGTCTTCTGGTCTCAGTACGCTGAGGCCGGCCATCCGGTGCCCCCTAGCGACCAGCTGAAGCAGCTGGTCGAGCTCCACAAGGCGGCTGAGGAGGCCATGAAGGGTCTTATAGTCCGGCTGTGGCCTCGGCAGGCCCTGCCTGGGAGCTACTTCGGCCTCGTGCGGCGGCTGGTGGATGCATGCCCCTGGGTGGAGGTCATCAAGCGCTCCGCCTGTATTAAAGGTGCTCGTCGGGCCCTTGCCCGCACAAAGGTGCACTGGGGCAGGCTGGATGCGGAGAAGCTTCTTACTGACCCGCCGCCACCGGGCAAGGAGTATCGTACACCCGAAATGTATTATAAAACTGTCCTAAAGGGAGCCCGCGATATTGCGGATGAATGCCCTAGAGATGTAATTTTGGAGTAAACTCGCTATGTATTATCCTGTGCGCTAAAAACTTTGTTCATGTGTGCTTTAAGCAACACTTGTTTAATTTAAAATATTACCTTCTGTGCGGCCGTTTATGAAATTTGAGAGATGGCAAGTCGTTGGCTTCAGCCCCCAAGCCTCAAGTGCTGGGGTGTTCGGGATAACTTGAGCACTCTTGTTCCCATTTTTGGGTCCATCTAGGGAGGCGCTCAACACAACGAACAAGGCAACCGGACTTATAATGCTTGAACACTCTCACTTAGCCATAGAATTCTATAATTTTAAATTTCGGCGAAGCCCCTAGTATTCGGAAGACCGAATTCGGGGCGCTATCCACGCCTTCGTCGGACATTATCCGGAACTTCGCTTGAAGCGGCGTGAGTCTTTAAGGACCCGAAAAGACCTCTCAAACAGCGACCAATCTCTCGCCTTATCATGCCGGTCAGTTTTAGCTTTCTCCACTGAGGCGCTCGCCTGACTCAACCGGGGTGCAATCGCAGTGGTTCTCCCAGTGCCACCTTAGCTGACGGAACGGAACATAAGGCACCAAAACGTGGGAGCCAGGCAAACCCAACTATTGACCCAAGACATGATTCGGAGCCAATTCATATAATGCTATAAGTTCGGGGTGCCGCACTTGTAAAAGTGTTCGGACTTATCACACCATAATGTGGGGAACATAAGCCCCTGGTGTATTAGGCCGTACCAAAATATACGGGTGCAAGATGTCATGTAATGAACATATATATGTAATAACAGGCAAGAAAGTGCTGCGTCATTTATTAAAGGAAGTCTGCTATGAGTGCGGACTGATACAAATAGTGCGGTAAGCAAGGGTTTTGGACTAGTTAAACATGTCCCCCTCCAGGGATGGGCTGCGGACTTGGTGTATACAATCAAATTTAATGCTCGTAATTGAGACCACCTGAGTGTTCGTCGCCGCATTCTTGCTTCCCCGGCTGTTGCATCATGAGTTCGGCAGGTTCACCGCCAGACAGGGCCTCTGGCTAACGGAGTCCTGTGTATACAAAGAAGGAAAATAATAATAAGAAAGAGCCGCATACTTGCGAGCCCCTGGTGTGGTCGAGCCGCACTCTGGGTCTATTGTGGTCGTGCCCCTTCCCCTGCGCCCATGGTATCTCCAAAGCGTAATGATGTACGTGGAGGGTTGTTCTTGCGATCGTGCGAGGGCGGGGGTTAGGGCCGCATTGCTACGCGTGCTCGGATCGTGCCAGGTGGTCTTGGTTGGTGTTGCTTTGGGCGCGTTTGGCTGTATCCGGCCGTTTAACGGCCGGACTCGGAAATTGCCTTAAAAGGCTGCTATGTACTTCTGCCGCGAGAGCCGCTGTATGTTCCTCCGTTCGGATGGAGCGTTCCGTATTTCCGTTGACCGTGATGACTCCACGAGGGCCTGGCATCTTGAGCTTGAGGTATGCATAATGCGGCACCACGTTGAACTTTTCAAACGCGGTTCGTCCGAGCAGAGCGTGATAGCCGCTGCAAAATGGGACTATGTCGAAGATTAACTCCTCGCTCCGGAAATTATCCGGGTATCCGAAGACCACTTCCAGTGTGACTGAGCCTGTGCAATTGGCCTCCACACCTGGTATGATGCCTTTAAAGGTTGTCTTTGTAGGTTTAATCCTTGAGGGGTCTATGCCCATCTTGCGCACTATATCCTGATAAAGCAGGTTCAGGCTACTGCCGCCGTCCATCAGGACTTTCGTGAGGTGAAATCCATCGACGATTGGGTCTAAAACCAATGCGGCGAATCCGCCATGGCGGATGCTGGTCGGATGGTCTCTTCGATCGAAAGTGATCGGACAAGAGGACCATGGATTGAACTTCGGGGCGACTGGCTCCATCGCGTATACGTCCCTTAGTGCACGCTTCCGCTCCCTCTTGGGTATATGGGTTGCGTAAATCATGTTCACCGTCCGGACTTGTGGGGGGAAACCCTTCTGTCCTCTATTGTTCGGCGGTCGGGTCTCATCCTCGTCGTCGCTGTTTAGCCCCTTGTCGTTGTTTTCGGCAATGAACTTGCCTGCCCGCTTGAACACCCAACAATCTCTGTTGGTGTGATTAGCTGGCTTTTCAGGGGTGCCGTGTATCTGGCATAAGCGGTCGAGTATTCGGTCCAAATTGGACGGACCCGGAGTGGTTCTTTTGAATGGCTTCTTCCGCTGACCGGGTTTAGAGCCTCGGAATCCAGCGTTGACTGTCGTATCCTCCTTATCATCGCCGTTAATGCGGCGTTTATTTTTGCTTCGACGCGACCTGCCATTGTGGTCCTTAGTATCCGGACTGCCAGAATTTTTACTGAGGTTGTTGCTACGAGCTAGCCAGCTATCCTCTCCCGCGCAGAAGCGGGTCATTAATGATGTGAGGGCTGCCATGGATTTCGGCTTTTCCTGTCCCAGGTGCCGGGCTAGCCACTTGTCGCGGATGTTATGTTTGAAGGCTGTGAGGGCCTCTGCATCCGGACAGTTGATGATTTGGTTTTTCTTTGTCAAGAACCGTGTCCAGAATTGTGTGGCCGATTCGTCTGGCTGCTGAATTATGTGGCTTAGGTCATCGGCGTCTGGTGGCCGCACATACGTGCCCTGGAAGTTGTCGAGGAATGCGGCTTCCAGGTCTTCCCAACACCCAATTGACTCTGCGGGCAAGCTGTTAAGCCAATGCCGAGCTGGTCCTTTAAGCTTAAGTGGGAGATACTTGATGGCATGGAGATCGTCGCCGCGGGCCATATGGATGTGAAGGAGATAATCTTCGATCCAAACCGCGGGGTCTGTTGTGCCATCGTAGGATTCGATGTTTACAGGTTTAAACCCTTCAGGGATTTGATGATCCATTACTTCGTTGGTGAAGCATAGCGGGTGTGCGGTGCCTCTATATTGAGCAATATAACGACGTAGCTCGAGAGAACGTTGTCTGCTGTGTTCGGCCCGGCCGGAGTTATTGTATCTGGCGCGATGGTATTCGTCGTGGGTCGTGGGGCGCCCTCGTGATCCGTAGATGGATCTGGATTGCCTTGCTTTGCCCTCCAATATATCTCACAAGTCCGGCACGTTCCCTCTTGGCTTCGCACTTTTGGAGCGATGCCGGGGTACGGTCTTGGTGGAGGGCCTGGATGCCTCTCTGTCGCGACCACGGGGTGGTCGGTCTGCCGTATCGTGCGCTGGTGATGAAGGTATGTATGCTTCCTCCTCTAATCGGGGGAGCAACTTGCGTCTTGGGTAGCTTTTGGAGGGGCGTTCGAGTTTATACTCTTCGGCCGTGAGGACCTCGGTCCATCGATTGGCCAGCAGGTCCTGATCAGCTTGAAGCTGATGCTGCTTTTTCTTTAGGCTATTTGTCGTGGCAATAAGCCTGCGTTTGAAACACTCTTGTTCGACGGGATCCTCGGGCACGACGAATTCGTCGTCGTTGAGGCTTGCCTCGTCTTCGGAGGGAGGTATATAGTTATATTCCTCGACCTCTTCGTCTGATGCCCTCTCGTGGGGGCTTGCTTCTGCATCCTCCTGTGCTGAGTCTTGCTGGAGGGGATTGTCTTCGGCACTCTCTGGGGTATTATTATCTCCTGTGCCGGAATCTCCATTCTTGCTGTGGCGGGATTTAGAGCGGCGCCGCTGACGCCGGCGCTTGGGCTGTTTCTTTAAGGAATCTGCCTCCGCTGCTTCTTCGATGTCCCCATCTTTTGGGGTGTCCACCATGTATATGTCGTATGACGAGGTGGTCTTCCAGTGCCCTGTAGGCGCTGGTTCCTGTTCGTCTCCGGCATCGTCGTCCATAGCGTCGATGTCTTCGGAGTCGTAGTCTAGCATGTCGGTTAGATCGTCGACAGTGGCTACAAAGTGGGTGGTGGGTGGGCTCTGAATATTCGTCCGTATCCCAACCATCCTGGCCATAATCCGGCCAGGACTCTCCGGATAGCGAGAGATGCTTTAGCGAATTTAGGATGTCGCCAAAGGGCGAGTGTTGGAAGATGTCCGCGGCAGTGAATTCCATAACCGGCGCCCAATCAGATTCGATTGGCAGGGGCGTGGGAGGTCCGGAGTCCGGCAAGGAGTCCGGCATCTCGGAGTCACGAGCTTCGTGAGGGACAAGGTTAGTGTTCGGCTCCATCACCGTGGAAGTTGAAGCCCCCGAGGCGGTGTCCAACCACCGGTCCTCGATCTGGGCGATCGGCTCCGGTCTAAGGGCCGGAGCGGATTCTTGTGCGGCCACCAAGGCACTGTTCGGCGGCAGAGCTAGATCATGCCCATCGTAACAGTGCGGCACGCTTGGCTGTGGCTCGAGCCCGTCGAAGGTCAAGTCCCCGCGGATGTCGGCCGTGAAGTTTAGGCTTCCGAATCTGACCTGATGGCCAGGGGCGTAGCTTTCGATCTGCTCCAGATGGCCAAGTGAATTAGCCCGCAGTGCGAAGCCGCCAAATATGAAGATCTGTCCGGGGAGAAAAGTCTCACCCTGGACAGCGTTGTTGATTGAAGAAGCCATCGAGCCTATCGGTGACGACACAGAGGAACTCTCAATGAAAGCACCAATGTCGGTGTCAAAACCGGCGGATCTCGGGTAGGGGGTCCCGAACTGTGCGTCTAGGTGGATGGTAACAGGAGACAAGGGACATGATGTTTTACCCAGGTTCGGGCCCTCTTGATGGAGGTAAAATCCTACGTCCTGCTTGATTAATATTGATGATATGGGTAGTACAAGAGTGGATCTACCACGAGATCAAGGAGGCTAAACCCTAAAGCTAACCTATGGTATGATTGTTGTAATGTATGTTGTGTCCTACGGACTAAAGCCCTCCGGTTTATATAGACACCGGAGAAGGCTAGGGTTACACAGAGTCGGTTACAATGGTAGGAGATCTACATATCCGTATCGCCAAGCTTGCCTTCCACGCCAAGGAAAGTCCCATCTGGACACGGGACGGAGTCTTCAATCTTGCATCTTCGTAGTCTTGGAGTCCGGCGGACGATGAGTCCGGCTGTCCGGACACCCCCTAGTCCAGGACTCCCTCAAACACCATCGTCACTGGCGCGACACCTTGATCTCCATCCTAGCATCGTTGTCGTCTCACCAATTATTGCTTCTACGACTACCGCTACCGCTTAGTGATAAAGTAAGAACAATTACAGGGTGATTGCATTGCATACAATAAAGCGACAACCATATGGCTCCTGCCAGTTTCCGATAACTCTGTAACAAAACATGATCATCTCATACAACAGAATTTAGCATCATGTCTTGACCATATCACATCACATCATGCCCTGCAAAAACAAGTTAGACATCCTCTACTTAGTTGTTGCAAGTTTTACGTGGCTGCTACGGGATGAGTAGGCATCAAAACCACAACGATTTTTCGTCAAGTGTGTTGTTTTAACCTTCAACAAGGACCGGGCATAGTCACACTCGATTCAACTAAAGTTGGAGAAACTGACACCCGCCAGCACCTTTGTGCAAAGCACGTCGGTAGAACCAGTCTCGCGTAAGCGTACGCGTAATGTCAGTCCGGGCCGCTTCATCCAACAATACCGCCGAATCAAAGTATGACATGCTGGTAAGCAGTATGACTATTATCGCTCACAACTCTTTGTGTTCTACTCGGGCATATAACATCTATGCATAAACCTAGCTCGGATGCCACTGTTGGGGAACGCAGTAATTTTAAAAAAATTCCTACGCACACGCAAGATCCATCTAGGTGATGCATAGAAATGAGAGGGGATAGTGTTGTCCACGTACACTCGTAGACCTAAAGCGGAAGCGTTATGACAACACGGTTGATGTAGTCATACGTCTTCACGATCCGACCAATCCTAGTATTAAAAGTACGGCACCTCCGCGATCTGCACATATTCAGCTCGGTGACGTCCCACGAACTCTAGATCCAGCTGAGGTCAAGGGAGATCTTCGTCAGCACGATGGCGTGATGACGGTGATGATGAACTTACCGACGCAGTGCTTCGCCTAAGCACTACAACGATATGACCGAGGTGGAAATCTGTGGAGGGGGGCGCCGCACACGGCTAAACAATCAACTTGTGTGTCTATGGGGTGCACCCCTCCCCGTATATAAAGGAGTGGAGGAGGGGGAGGGCCGGCCCTCTCATAGCGCGCCCAAGGGGGGAGTCCTACTCCTGGTGGGAGTAGGATTCCCCCTTCCCTAGTTGGAGTAGGAGAAGAAGGAAGGAGGAGAGAGGGAGAAGGAAAGGGGGCCGGACCCCACCCCAATTCGGATTGGGATTGGGGGGCGCCCCCAACTTGGCCGCCTCCTCCTCTCTCTCCCACTAAGGCCCAATTGAAGGAAATATGCCCTAGAGGCAATAATAAAGTTATTATTTATTTCCTTATATCATGATAAATGCTTATTATTCCTGCTGGAATTGTATTAACCGGAAACATAATACATGTGTGAATACATAGACAAACAGAGTGTCACTAGTATGCCTCTACTTGACTAGCTTGTTAATCAAAGATGGTTATATTTCCTAGCCATAGACATGAGTTGTCATTTAATTAACGGGATCACATCATTAGGAGAATGATGTGATTGACTTGACACATTCCGTTAGCTTAGCACTTGATCGTTTAGTATATTGCTATTGCTTTCTTCATGACTTGTACATGTTCCTATGACTATGAGATTATGCAACTCCCGTTTACCGGAGGAACACTTTGTGTTCTACCAAATGTCACAACGTAACTGGGTGATTATAAACGTTCTCTATAGGTGTCTCCAAAGGTACTTGTTGAGTTGGCGTATTTCGAGATTGGGATTTTTCACTCCGATTGTCGGAGAGGTATCTCTGGACCCACTCGGTAATACACATCACTATAAGCCTTGCAAGCATTGTAACTAATGAGTTAGTTGCAGGATGATGTATTAGAGTAAAGAGACTTGCCGGTAACGAGATTGAACTAGGTATCGAGATACCGACGATCGAATCTCGGGCAAATAACATACCGATGACAAAGGGAACAACGTATGTTGTTATGCGGTTTGACTGATAAAGATCTTCGTAGAATATGTGGGAGCCAATATGAGCATCTAGGTTCCGCTATTGGTTATTGACCAGAGACGTGTCTCAGTCATGTCTACATAGTTCTCGAACCCGTAGGGTCCGCATGCTTAAAGTTTGGTGACGATCAGTATTACGAGTTTATGTGATTTGATGTACCGAAGGTAGTTCGGAGTCCCGGATAAGATCAGGGACATGACAAGGAGTCTCGAAATGGTTGAGACGTAAATATCGATATATTGGACGAGTATATTCGGACATTGGAAGGGTTCAGAGTGATTCGGGTATTTTTTGGAGTACCGGGGAGTTACGGGAATACGGGGAAGAAGTGTTGGGCCTTAATGGGCCTTAGTGGGAAGCAGAGGCAGCAGACAGGAGGTGGCGCGCGCCCCTCCCAAGCCCAGTCCGAATTGGACAAGGGGTTTGGGGCGCAACGCCCCTCTCCCTTCCTTCCCCCTCCCCTCCTTTCCCCCTTCTCCTAGTTGGACTAGGAAAGGAGGAAACCTACTCCTACTAGGAGTAGGAATCCTACTCCCTTGGCGCCCCCCTCCTAGGGCCGGCCTCCTCCTCCCTTGCTCCTTTATATACGGGGGCAGGGGGCACCCCAGGGCACAATAATGATCATTGATCTCTTAGCCATGTGCGGTGCCCCCCTCCACCATATTCCACCTCGATAATATTGTAGCGGTGCTTAGGCGAAGCCTTGCATCGGTAGCATCATCAACACCGTCATCACGCCGCCGTGCTGACGGAACTCTCCCTCAAAGCTTGGCCGGATCGGAGTTCGAGGGACGTCATCGAGCTGAACGTGTGCTGAACTCGGAGGTGTGGAGCGTTCGGTACTTGGATCAGTTGGATTGTGAAGACGTACGACTACATCAACCGTGTTGTGCTAACGCTTCCGCTTTCGGTTTACAAGGGTACGTGGACACACTCTCCCCTCTCGTTGCTATGCATCACCATGATCATGTGTGTGCGTAGGAATTTTTTTGAAATTACTATGTTCCCCAACAGTGGCATCCAAGCCTGGTTTTATGTGTAGATGTTATATGCACGAGTAGAACACAAGTGAGTTGTGGGCGATACAAGTCATAATGCTTACCAGCATGTCATACTTTGGTTCGACGGTATTGTTGGATGAAGCGGCCCGGACCGACATTACGCGTACGCTTATGCGAGACTGGTTCTACCGGCGTGCTTTGCACACAGGTGGCTAGCGGGTGTCAGTTTCTCCAACTTTAGTTGAACCGAGTGTGGCTACGCCCGGTCCTTGAGAAGGTTAAAACAGCACTAGCTTGACGAACTATCGTTGTCGTTTTGATGCGTAGGTAAGAATGGTTCTTGCTCAGCCTGTAGCAGCCATGTAAAACTTGCAACAACAAAGTAGAGGACGTCTAACTTGTTTTTGCAGGGCATGTTGTGATGTGATATGGTCAAGACATGATGCTATATTTTATTGTATGAGATGATCATGTTTTGTAACCGAGTTATCGGCAACTGGCAGGAGCCATATGGTTGTCGCTTTCTTGTATGCAATGCAATCGCCCTGTAATTGCTTTACTTTATCACTAAGCGGTAGCGATAGTTGTAGAAGCAATAGTTGATGAGACGACAATGATGCTACGATGGAGATCAAGGTGTCGCGCCGGTGACGATGGTGATCATGACGGTGCTTCGGAGATGGAGATCACAAGCACAAGATGATGATGGCCATATCATATCACTTATATTGATTGCATGTGATGTTTATCTTTTATGCATCTTATTTTGCTTAGATCGATCGTAGCATTATACGATGATCTCTCACTAAATTTCAAGGTATAAGTGTTCTCGCTGAGTATGCACCGTTGCGAAAGTTCTTCATGCTGAGACACCACGTGATGATCGGGTGTGATAAGCTTTACATTCAAATACAACTGGTGCAAAACAGTTGCCCATGCAGAATACTCAGGTTAAACTTGACGAGCCTAGCATATGCAGATATGGCCTCGGAACACTGAGACCGAAAGGTCGAGCGTGAATCATATAGTAGATATGATCAACATAGTGATGTTCACCATTGAAAACTACTCCATCTCATGTGATGATCGGACATGGTTTAGTTGATTTGGATCACGTGATCACTTAGATGATTAGAGGGATGTCTATATAAGTGGGAGTTCTTAAGTAATATGATTAATTGAACTTTAATTTATCATAAACTTAGTCTTGATAGTATTAGCATATCTATGTTGTAGATCAATAGCTCGCGTTGTTGCTCCCCGTTTATGTTTTTGATATGTTCCTAGAGAAAACTAAGTTGAAAGGTATTAGTAGCAATGATGCGGACTTGGTCCGTGATCTGAGGATTAACCTCATTGCTGCACAGAAGTATTATGTCCTTAACGCACCGCTAGGTGACAGAACTATTGCAGGAGCAGATGTAGACATTATGAACGTTTGACAAAAGCTCGGTATGATGACTACTTGATAGTTTAGTTCACAATGCTTTCCGGCTTAGAATCGGGGCTTCAAAGACGTTTTTGAAACGCCACGGAGCATATGAGATGTTCCAAGAGTTGAAATTAGTATTTCAGACTAATGCCCATGTCAAAAGGTATGAGACCTTTGACAAGTACTTTGCCTACAAGATGGAGGAGAATATCACAGCTAATGAACATGTGCTCAGAATGTCTGGGTACTACAATTGCTTGAATCAAGTGGGAGTTAATCTTCCAGATAAGATAGTAATTGACAAAGTTCTATAGTCACTATCACCAAGTTACTAGAACCTCGTGATGAACTATAATATGCAAGGGATAACAGAAACAATTCTCAAGCTCTTCGTGATGCTGAAATCGACGAAGGTAGAAATCAAGAAAAGCATAAAGTGTTGATGGTTGACAAGACCACTAGTTTCAAGAAAAAGGGCAAAGGGAAGAAGGGGAGCTTCAAGAAGAACGGCAAGCAAGTTGCTGCTCAAGTGAAGAATCCCAAGTCTGGACCTAAGCCTGAGACTAAGTGCTTCTACTGCAAAGGGACTGGTCACTGGAAGCGGAACTGCCCCAAGTATTTGGCGGATAAGAAGGATGGCAAAATGAACAAAGGTATATTTGATATACAGATTATTGATGTGTATTTTACTAGTGTTCGTAGCAACCCCTCAGTATTTGATACTGGTTCAGTTGCTAAGAGTAGTCAAAATGGGAGTTGCAGAATGAACAGAGACTAGTTAAGGGTGAAGTGACGATGTGTGTTGGAAGTGGTTCCAAGATTGATATGATCATCATCGCACACTCCCTATACTTTCGGGATTAGTGTTGAACCTAAATAAATGTTATTTGGTGTTTGCGTTAAAAATGAATATGATTTTGATCCTGTTTATTGCAATACATTATTCATTTAAAGTCAGAGAATAATTGTTGTTCTGTTTACATGAATAAAACCTTCAATGGTCATACACCCAAGCTGAATGGTTTATTGAATCTCGATCGTAGTGATACACATATTCATAATATTGAAGCCAAAAGATGCAAAGTTAATAATGATAGTGCAACTTATTTGTGGCACTGCCGTTTAGGTCATATTGGTGTAAAGCGTATGAAGAAAATCCATGTTGATGGGCTTTTGGAATCACTTGATTATGAATCAGTTGATGCTTGTGAACCATGGCTCATGGGCAAGATGACTAAGACTCCGTTATCCGGAACAATGGAGCGAGCTGCTGACTTATTGGAAATAATACATACCGATGTATGCAGTCCGATGAGTGTAGAGGCTCGCGGCAGGTATCGTTATTTCCTAACCTTCACAGATGATTTGAGCAGATATGGGTATATCTACTTAATGAAACATAAGTCTGAAACATTTGAAAAGTTCAAAGAATTTCAGAGTGAAGTAGAAAATCATCGTAACAAGAAAATAAAGTTTCTACGATCTGATCGTGGAGGAGAATATTTGAGCTACGAGTTTGGCCTTCAGTTAAAACAATGTGGAATAGTTTCACAAACTCATGCCACCTAGAAACCACAGCATAATGGTGTGTCCAAACGTCGTAACCACACTGTATTAGATATAGTGCGATCTATGATGTCTCTTACCTATTTACCACTATCATTTTGGGGTTATGCATTAGAGACAGCTACATTCACATTAAATAGGGCACCATCTAAATCTGTTGAGACGACACCGTATGAACTATGGTTTGGCAAGAAACCTAAGCCGTCATTTATTAAAGTTTGGGGACACGATGCTTATGTGAAAAGTTTCAAACTGATAAGCTCGAACCCAAATCGGAGAAATGCATCTTCATAAGATACCCAAAGGAGACAGTTGGGTACACCTTCTATCACAGATCCGAAGGCAAATTCGTTGCTTAGAGGGGATCCTTTCTAGAGAAGGAGTTTCTCTCAAAAGAAGTGAGTGGGAGGAAAGTAGAACTTGATGAGGTAATCGTACCTACTCCCGAATTGGAAAGTAGTTCATCACAGAAATCAGTTCCAGTTATGCCTACACCAACTAGAGAGGAAGTTAATGATGATGATCATGAAACTTTAGATCAAGTTACTACAGAACTTCGTAGATCAACCAGAGCACGATCCGCACCAGATTGGTACAGTAATCCTGTACTAGAAGTCATGTTACTTGACCATGACGAACCTACGAACTATGAGGAAGCGATGATGAGCCCAGATTCCGCGAAATGGCTTGAGGCCATGAAATCTGAGATGGGATCCATGTATGAGAACAAAGGGTGGACTTTGATTGACTTGCCCGATGATCAGCGAGCCATTGATATTAAATGTATCTTCAAGAGGAAGGCAGACGCTAATAGTAGTGTTACTGTCTATAAAGCTAGAATTGTCGCAAAAAGGTTTTCGACAAGTTCAAGGTGTTGACTATGATGAGAGTTTCTCACTCGTATTTATGCTTATGTCTGTCTGAATCATGTTAGCAATTGCCGCATTTTATGAAATCTGGTAAATGGATAACAAAACTGCATTCCTTAATGGATTTCTTAAAGAAGAGTTGTATATGATGCAACTAGAAGGTTTTGTCAATCCTAAAGGTGCTAACAAAATGTACAAGCTCTAGTGATCCATCTATGGACTGGTGCAAGCATCTCAGAGTTGGAATATACGCTTTGATGAGTTGATCAAAGCATATAGTTTTATACAGACTTGCGGTGAAGCCTCTATTTAGAAGAAAGTAAGTGGAAGCACTACAGTGTTTCTGATAAGTATATGTGAATGACATATTGTTGATCGGAAATAATGTAGAATTTTCTGGAAAGCATAAAGTACTATTTGAAAGGAGTTTTTCAAAGAAAGACCTCGGTGAAGCTGCTTACATTTGACCATCAAGATCTATAGAGATAGATCAAAACGCTTGATAAAAAAATTCAATGAGTACATACCTTGACAAAATTTCGAAGTAGTTCAAAATGGAACAGTCAAAGAAGGAGTTCTTGCCTGTGCTGCAAGGTGTGAAGTTGAGTAAGACTCAAAGCCCGACCACGGCAGAAGATAGAGAGAGAATGGAAGTCATTCCCTATGCCTCAGCCATAGGTTCTATAAATTATGCCATGCCATGTACCAGATTTATTGTATACCCTACACTGAGTTCGGCAAGGGAGTACAATAGTGATCTAGGAGTAGATCACTGGACATCGGTCAAGATTATCCTTAGTGGAATAAGGATATGTTTCTCGATTATGGAGGTGATAAAAGGTTCGTCGTAAAGGGTTACGTCGATGCAAATTTTGACACTGATCCAGATGACTCTAAGTCTAAATTTGGATGCATATTGAAAGTAGGAGCAATTAGCTAGAGTAGCTCCGTGTAGAGCATTGTTGACATAGAAATTTGCAAAATACATACGGATCTGAATGTGGCAGACCCATTGACTAAACTTCTCTCACAAGCAAAACATGATCACACCTTAGTACTCTTTGGGTGTTAATCACATAACGATGTGAACTAGATTATTGACTCTAGTAAACCCTTTGGGTGTTGGTCACATGACGATGTTAACTATGGGTGTTAATCACATGATGATGTGAACTATTGGTGTTAAATCACATGGCGATGTGAACTATATTATTGACTCTAGTGCAATGTCACGCCCAATATGCGACCCTATCCAAAAGGAACTCGAAGGTCCCACCAAGGATAGACCCGCATATTGGAACGCTTTTGCAAGGTGGATATCATTACATCAACATTACATAATAGATGGGGATACATACATAAGGCATACAATGCCACATGAATACAACATCACAATACATCAGAGCACCATCCGACTACGGATGAAACACAAACAGAAACTCAAACGACATCCACCCTGCTAGCCCAGGCTGCCGACCTGGAACCTATCCCCTGATCGAAGAAGAAGCAGAAGAAGAACTCAACGCAAGCAAGCATCGCTCTCGCGTCATGATCATCGCATAACATGTACCTGCAACTGTTGTTGTAGTAATTTGTGAGCCACGAGGACTCAGCAATCCCATTACCATGGGTATCAAGACTAGCAAAGCTTAATGGGAAAGGAAGGGGTAAAGTGGTGAGGTTGCAGCAGCGACTAAGCATATATGGAGGCTAACATACGCAAATAAGAGCGAGAAGAGATTAAGCGGAACGGTCGTGAAGCTAGCAATGATCAAGAGGTGATCCTGAACACCTACTTACGTCAAACATAACCCAGAAACCGTGTTCACTTCCCGGACTCCGCCGAGAAGAGACCATCACGGCTACACACGCGGTTGATGCGTTTTAATTCGGATCTGGTGTTAAGTTATCTACAACCGGACAATAAAAAATTCCCATCTGCCACATAACCGCGGGCACGACTCTCGAAAGTTTATACCCTGCAGGGGTGTCCCAACTTAGCCCATGACAAGCTCTCGCGATCAACGAAGGAATAGACCTTCTCCCAGGAAGACCCGATCAGTCTCGGAATCCCGGTTTACAAGACATTTCGACAATGGTAAAACAAGACCAGCAAAGCCGCAAGATGCGCCGACAATCCCGATAGGAGCTGCACATATCTCGTTCTCAGGGCAACACCGGATGAGACATCCTACGAGTAAAACCAGACCTCAAGTTTCCCCGAGGGGGCCCCGCAGTCTACTCGGTTCGGACCAGCACTTAGACAAGCACCGGCCCGGGAGGGCTAAAATAAAGATGACCCTTGGGTTGGCCGACCCAAGGGAAGGGTATAGGTGGTGGTGAGGCAAATGGTGAAACCAAGGTTGGGCCTTGCTGGACAAGTTTTATTCAAAGCGAACTGTCAGGGGGGTCCCATAAATCACCCGACCGCGTTAGGAACGCAAAAATCCGGGAACATAACACCGGTATGATGGAAACTAGGGCGGCAACAGTGGAATAAAACACCAGGCATAAGGCCGAGCCTTCCACCCTTTACCAAGTATATAGATGCATTAATAATATAAGAGATATTGTGATATCCCAACATAATCCTGTCCACCATGGAGCAATCTTCAACTTCACCTGCAACTAGCAACGCTATAAGAGGGGCTGAGCAAAAGCGGTAACATAGCCAAGCAACGGTTTGCTAGGAAGGGTGTCAAAGGTTAGGGGTTCATGGCAATATGGGAGGCTTGAAGAGCAAATGATAGGTAACGCAGCATAGCAATAGAACGAAGCAACTAACATAGCAATGATAGTAGTGAGATCCAGGGTGACGGTCATCTTGCCTGAAATCCCGCTAGGAAGAAGAACGAGTCCATGAAGAAGATGAAGCCACGAAGACGAACCACACGCAGACAAACGCATCCTCACGATCGCAACGAAACGGGAACTATCGAGAAGAAGCACACAACATGGTAAACACACCACACATAGGCAAGACATGATGCACAACAAGCATGATGCATGACAATGCCACATGAAGCTACTCATGGCAAGAGATGATGCAACCAAGAGCGACACATCAAGGCAAGTTTAAATGAGGCCGGAAACAACATATAACAAATCCGGTAAGTCCTCATAGGCATATTTCGAAATTGGTCCAGATCTGAACAAACATTAAGTTGAAGTTGTTAAACAGCAAGTTAAAGAGCACCAAGAGGATCTACACGAAATTCTAGTCAAGTTACATACAAAGTTCATTAGATTCGGAGCTACGGCCTAGAAGATATGAGCAAAACAAGTTAAGCATGGCATTGATGTAAAATGCATACAAACATGAAGCAAACACCTCAAAACAAGGATGCAACATGATAATATGAAACTACATGCAAAAACACGCAAGTTTCATATAGAGCACACTCAAAACGGAGCAACGGTTCAACACACACACATGAAACAAGTTATAGCAACAATCTGTCCAAAACAGCAACTAGGCATATTGCAAGCATCAAAACAACATGCTACAGCAACTCAACGTAATAAAAAAAGGCATGGGCATGAAGTACAGGTAAAGCATAACAAAACATGAACACTGAGCTATCTCCAGAAATCACTAGAACATGCTCAAAATGACATGGAAAGATTGCAAATAATAACAGTTTCAGACTTTGCAGAAATAACATCAGGTTGCAATGTTTAGAGCTGTCAAACAACATGTTACAGGAACTTATCATGGCAAACAAAAGCATGGCATGATACTACTAAATGCATAGATCAAAAGTCACTTACTGACCTTGAGCCAGAAATGATAAGAAAATATGATGGCACCCATGTAAACATGGCAAGTTATATTACAGATTCAAACATGGCAGAAACAACAATAAGTAGGCATGTTGGTGAGCTTGAACCACTCACCACAGAGCAATACATGGCATGGAAAGGCAACCAACAGTAAGAATACATGTTTATGAAGCTAAGCATGGCAAAAGCAAGGTCATAGGATGCATGGATCACTAGCAAACAATCATGGAAACATTGAACTTAATGTTAACAGGCTGATAGCAACATTATCAAGCAACTTTGGGGCAAGATATGAACAATCTACAGCAAGATATAAATGCAACCAGGGGCATGAATGGATAGGGAATAACATGTATATCAAAACATGTTTATAGAACATCTTCAAAATAATACACGAAGTGACTTGTAGCAGCAGGTTAACATAGCAACAAAATATAACAGAATCTGTCTAACAAAACAGCAACAGCAAGTACCCTACTTAACAAGCTCAATGCACTCACTACACAAGTCACAAAAATATCTGGTTTGCACCTCTGGAAAGATGACATGGCATAGATCAAAACACATGAAGACATCAACCTCATAGGATACACACATCAATCATGGCAAAAATGACAAATGAGCATGTTATAACAGTTTCAGCAGATCAACATCAACATGCACTCTTCCAACAGCATTTCGGGCATCAAGATGAGCTCAAATGAAAATGATGCAATAGGATGAAATGAAGTACTCGTTGAGACGAACAATTTGACATATTACACGCACAAAACAGAGCTACGGATGCGGAGTTACGATGCGATGAATATGGCATGATTATGCAAAAATCTCGGGACTTAGCAAAATCGGGGACTACCTCGGATCCAGATCTGGATCGGGCAGCGCGGGCACGGACGACGAGGCGGGGGCGGTGCCGACGTCGAGGCGGCCGGGACCCGGCCGGGCGGCGGCTCGGCGGCAGGGCCGAAGGCGCGCCGGCGGCAGCCGCGGGCGGAGGGCGC
>NC_041393.1:556254118-556260634 GCF_002162155.2 Triticum dicoccoides | reverse complement strand
AGCGGGGCCGCGCGGGGCTGGCGGCGAGACGGCGGCGCGCTCCGGCGCGGCAGAGCAGCGCGCGGAGGCGGCGGCAGTGCACGCCGGCGGCGGGGCAGAGGCTCGCCGGCGGCGGGGCGAGCGGCGGCGGCGCTCGGGCCTGGGCGGCGGCGCAGCCGGGCTCGCGCTGGCCCCGGATGGGCTCCGCGGGCCGTGGCGCGGTGGGGATCTGGCGGGGACGCGTGGCGCGCCTCGATTGGCTGTGGGCGGCGGCGCGGTGACGTGGCGGCCTCTCATTGGCCGAAGCGACGTGGCGGCGGCGGTGGACACGTCCGACACGGAGGCGGACATGTCCGGCGGCGGGGAGGAGCGGGGCTAGGGTTTGGACTGCGGGATTTCAGGGAGGATCACATATATATAGGTAGAGGGAGCTAGGAAAGTCCAAATGAGGAGCGGTTTTCGGCCACGCGATCGTGATCGAACGACCGAGAACATGGAGGGGAGTTAGATGGGTTTTAGGCCACTTTGGAAGGGGTGTTGGGCTGCACACAAAAGAGGGCTTTACGGTTACCCGGTTAACCGTTGGAGTATCAAATGACTTTCAAATGGCACGAAACTTGACAGGCGGTCTACCGGTGCTATACCAAAGCCGCTTGGCAAGACTCGGTCCATTCTGAGAACGTTTAACACCCGCACATGAAAAGAGGCAAAAGGGGAACGCCGGAGGGCATAGGAGTGCCGGATTGCAAAACGGACAACGGGGAAAATGCTCGGATGCATGAGATGAACACGTATGCAAAATGAGATGCACAAGATGACATGATAAAATGCAACACGCAAGCAAATGACATGGCAATGATGGCGAATAACTGGCAGACACCTGGCACATCGGATCCGGGGCGTTACAACACTCCTCCACTAACAAGAGATCTCGTCCCGAGATCTTAGGACCGAGACGGAAGAGAAAAGGGATGAGGTGAAACAAGAAATGAAGAGAAGAAGCATAGAATCGAGAGCACTCGAGAAAAAGAGAGGAATGACGAGCACGATGAGAATCGAAAGCTCACGGAATGTGATAGACTATGAAACCCGGTCGTTCTAACCGGAGTGGTTAGAATGAGAAAAGAAATGAATATGACTGAAAGGATTTAGGAAGCACTCCGGCTGAAAATGGAAGGAATAGAACAAGAACTTAAGAAGGTGGAATGAAACTTGATGAGCTCTTGAAGAATGAATTAAATCATGAAGAACCACCATGAAGAACTCCGGTAACAAAAGGATGAAGAGAAAGAATGAAGGAAGAAAGAATAAGATTAAAGCTTGCGAAGATTTAGATGGAGGTTCCGACGAGATGGCCGAGGAAAATTTGAACTCCGGAAAAGAAAAGATGAAAACACTTGGCACTAGAATTTATTCAACAGGAATAAACTCCGAAGGAAGGGATTAATGATTTGGATGAAATAAGAATAAGATTTATTCTATGATTATCCTTCATCAAATTAAATTGATGACAAGCAATGGATTTTACATACTACTTATTCTTCTTGAAAAAGGATTGAGAAGAACGAAAGGATTAATATGACAACCAAAGAAAAAGACTCTTGGACGAACCACCGTAAGAATTCGGAAGTGACTGATGAAAGAGGATGAATCACCGGAAAGAATTAGAAGAACAAATATGCTTGAGGGGATTTAGATGCAAAAGGACAAAGAGATCGCGAGATGATAAAGAATACTTGGCAGATGCGCCGGGATAAATAGAGAACGATAGCTGGAATGATGGCCTCCGGTGAAAAGAAACGGGAAAATAACTTCTGACATACTCCGGATTGGATGAAAAGAATTTTCATGACTTGAAACAATTTGATAGGATAACATTGAGCTAGCACCGCGAATCTCCGGGAGAACGAACAAGATTTAGAGGAAAAACTCTTCTTCGGTCTTCAAATGATGACGAGAAACACCACCAAAATTACTGAGATACTCCGGGAAAATGAAAAGCAAAGAGGTTGAGCCAACAATGAGAAGAGTTTGACAACGATCTTGGAGAAAGCATGTGACTGATGGAATCCATTCTTACGTCACACTTGAAAAGAATTGAGAATAACTCCGGAATACTTAGATGAGTCAGGTAAGATCCTGGAAAAAGACCTGTGGGTTATGGGCCCACTAATAGAAAACACCGTTGGGAAAAGGATGTTGAAAAGATAGATGATGCACCGGAACAATTGAAATATTTGCATGAGGTGACAACCTCGAAGTAATTGGAATACAGATGAATCTCCTGAGATGTCTTGAGCACTCCGGAAGGATAAACTGGCGAGAGGCGAACGAACAAGGGGAAAACACTTGATCCAAGTAAAAGAATGTGATGAACCCGAAAAACTTGAATTGAGTCCACTGGAAAAGAAAAAGAAATGAAGAATGACGAACAAAAGAGAATTCACCGGGGAAGACTGAAAAGGCTCCACATGAATGAAATTGACGGTCGAAAGAGACTCATGCTCCGGAAGAAAAGGGTGGGAGGGCGGGAAAACACAGACAACTGGAAGGGGGAATCGACGAATATCTTGAAGAGAAAACACCGGTTGGAATAATTGAGGAAAGAAACAGAGACGTCGCACGAGTAGGATGGATACTCGATTACGGACTCCGGTTCCGAGAAGAAAAAAGGGGTGGGCGGGTGGGAAAAAGGAAGACAACTTCGGATGGGGAAAAACAACGACGTCGGAGGAAGAACTGAGGATTGATCTCACGAAAGACAAAGAGGTTCGAGTCAACTTGACGAGAAATGCACCAGATGAAAAGAGCTGAGAACCAACGATCGGAAAACCAACTGCATGATCCTAAAGAAAATTTTGAAGGGGAAGAGGAATAGTTCAAAACCCCTACGTCAAGATTCCTCACCAGAGCGACGAAGGGACTGAGGAGTAAAAAGAATTCCTACTCTCCGATATAACTAGACTCGGAAATCAGTTTTCTTCTAGACTCAACAACGGCCAAACTACACGATCAATCAAGGGGGCTCCTAGGGTCGGTCGAGGCTCGGATACCAACTTGTCACGCCCAATATGCGACCCTATCCAAAAGGAACTCGAAGGTCCCACCAAGGATAGACCCGCATATTGGAACGCTTTTGCAAGGTGGATATCATTACATCAACATTACATAATAGATGGGGATACATACATAAGGCATACAATGCCACATGAATACAACATCACAATACATCAGAGCACCATCCGACTACGGATGAAACACAAACAGAAACTCAAACGACATCCACCCTGCTAGCCCAGTCTGCCGACCTGGAACCTATCCCTTGATCGAAGAAGAAGCAGAAGAAGAACTCAACGCAAGCAAGCATCGCTCTCGCGTCATGATCATCGCATAACATGTACCTGCAACTGTTGTTGTAGTAATCTGTGAGCCACGAGGACTCAGCAATCCCATTACCATGGGTATCAAGACTAGCAAAGCTTAATGGGAAAGGAAGGGGTAAAGTGGTGAGGTTGCAGCAGCGACTAAGCATATATGGTGGCTAACATACGCAAATAAGAGCGAGAAGAGAACAAGCGGAACGGTCGTGAAGCTAGCAATGATCAAGAGGTGATCCTGAACACCTACTTACGTCAAACATAACCCAGAAACCGTGTTCACTTCCCGGACTCCACCGAGAAGAGATCATCACGGCTACACACGCGGTTGATGCGTTTTAATTTGAATCTGGTGTCAAGTTATCTACAACCGGACATTAACAAATTCCCATCTGCCACATAACCGCGGGCACGGCTCTCGAAAGTTTATACCCTACAGGGTTGTCCCAACTTATCCCATGACAAGCTCTCGCGATCAACGAAGGAATAGACCTTCTCCCAGGAAGACCCGATCAGTCTCGGAATCCCGGTTTATAAGACATTTCGACAATGGTAAAACAAGACCAGCAAAGCCGCCCGATGCGCCGACAATACCGATAGGAGCTGCACATATCTCGTTCTCAGGGCAACACCGGATGAGACATCCTACGAGTAAAACCAGACCTCGAGTTTCCCCGAGGGGGCCCCGCAGTCTACTCGGTTCGGACCAGCACTTAGACAAGAACTGGCCCGGGGGGGCTAAAATAAAGATGACCCTTGGGTTGGCCGACCCAAGGGAAGGGTATAGGTGGTGGTGAGGCAAATGGTAAAACCAAGGTTGGGCCTTGCTGGACAAGTTTTATTCAAAGCGAACTGTCAGGGGGTCCCATAAATCACCCGACCGCGTTAGGAACGCAAAAATCCGGGAACATAACACCGGTATGACGGAAACTAGGGCGGCAAGAGTGGAACAAAACACCAGGCATAAGGCCGAGCCTTCCACCCTTTACCAAGTATATAGATGCATTAATAATATAAGAGATATTGTGATATCCCAACATAATCCTGTCCACCATGGAGCAATCTTCAACTTCACCTGCAACTAGCAACGCTATAAGAGGGGCTGAGCAAAAGCGGTAACATAGCCAAGCAACGGTTTGCTAGGAAGGGTGTCAAAGGTTAGGGGTTCATGGCAATATGGGAGGCTTGAAGAGCAAATGATAGGTAACGCAGCATAGCGATAGAATCAAGCAACTAACATAGCAATGACAGTGGTGAGATCCAGGGTGACGGTCATCTTGCCTGAAATCCCGCTAGGAAGAAGAACGAGTCCATGAAGAAGATGAAGCCACGAAGACAAACCACACGCAGACGAACGTATCCTCACGATCGCAACGAAATGGGAACTATCGAGAAGAAGCACACAACATGGTAAACACACCACACATAGGCAAGACATGATGCACAACAAGCATGATGCATGACAAGGCCACATGAAGCTACTCATGGCAAGAGATGATGCAACCAAGAGCGACACATCAAGGCAAGTTTAAATGAGGCCGGAAACAACATATAACAAATCCGGTAAGTCCTCATAGGCATATTTCGAAATTGGTCCAGATCTGAACAAACATTAAGTTGAAGTTGTTAAACAGCAAGTTAAAGAGCACCAAGAGGATCTACACGAAATTCTAGTCAAGTTACATATAAAGCTCATTAGATTCGGAGCTACGGCCTAGAAGATATGAGCAAAACAAGTTAAGCATGGCATTGATGTAAAATGCATACAAACATGAAGCAAATACCTCAAAACAAGGATGCAACATTATAATATGAAACTACATGCAAAAACAAGCAAGTTTCATATAGAGCACACTCAAAACGGAGCAACGGTTCAACACACACATGAAACAAGTTATAGCAACAATCTATCCAAAACAGCAACTAGGCATATTGCAAGCATCAAAACAACATGCTACAGCAACTCAACGTAATAACAAAAGGCATGGGCATGAAGTACAGGTAAAGCATAACAAAACATGAACACTGAGCTATATCCAGAAATCACTAGAACATGCTCAAAATGACATGGAAAGATTGCAAATAATAACAGTTTCAGACTTTGTAGAAATAACATCAGGTTGCAATGTTTAGAGCTGTCAAACAACATGTTACAGGAACTTATCATGGCAAACAAAAGCATGGCATGATACTACTAAATGCATAGATCAAAAGTCCCTTACTGACCTTGAGCCAGAAAGGATCAGAAAATATGATGGCACCCATGTAAACATGGCAAGTTATATTACAGATTCAAACATGGCAGAAACAACAATAAGTAGGCATGTTGGTGAGCTTGAACCACTCACCACAGAGAAATACATGGCATGGCAAGGCAACCAACAGTAAGAATACATGTTTATGAAGCTAAGCATGGCAAAAGCAAGGTCATAGAGTGCATGGATCACTAGCAAACAATCATGGAAACATTGAACTTAATGTTAACAGGCTGATAGCAACATTATGAAGCAACTTTGGAGCAAGATATGAACAATCTACAGCAAGCTATAAATGCAACCAGGGGCATGAATGGATAGGGAATAACATGTAGATCAAAACATGTTTATAGAACATCTCCAAAATAATGCACGAAATGACTTGTAGCAGCAGGTTAACATAGCAACAAAATATAACAGAATTTGTCTAACAAAACAGCAACAACAAGTACCCTACTTAACAAGCTCAATGCACTCACTACACAAGCCACAAAAATACATGGTTGCACCTCTGAAAAGATGACATGGCATAGATCAAAACTCATGAAGACATCAACCTCATAGGATACACACATCAATCATGGCAAAAATGACAAATGAGCATGTTATAACAGTTTTAGCAGATCAACATCAACATGCACTCTTCCAACAGCATTTCGGGCATCAAGATGAGCTCAAATGAAAATGATTCAATGTAATGAAATGAAGTACTCGTTGAGGCGAACAGTTTGACATATTACACGCATGAAACGGAGCTACGGACGTGGAGTTACGATGCGGTGAATATGGCATGATTATGCAAAAATTTCGGGACTTAGCAAAATCGGGGACTACCTCGGATCCAGATCTGGATCGGGCAGTGCGGGCACGGACGACGAGGCGGGGGCGGTGCGAACGTCGAGGCG